>NC_133121.1:157254498-157556998 GCF_033568475.1 Henckelia pumila | reverse complement strand
TTTATGGGCTTTATTTAAAGGGCAGCAACTCGAACTAACTAGTGGCAAACAAAATAGTCCGTAAATATATATTTAATATATGTATATGTATATTTTGTTATAAGTATGAATTTTATGGAAAATTAATTAAAATATATTTACGGGCAGAATTTTAAGGAAAATGATATTTTTAAGTTCATGATTCATGCATGTATTTTATGTTAAGATAATGGGCATGTAAAGAAAATATTTTTTGGGAAGTTGATGTGATTTGTAGCGCTCATGGGATTGGAAGACGGGATACCGGGCCCGATGATCTCTCCACTTATGTTCAAGAGCCTATGAGTCCCCGTGTTAAGGTTGGATGAAGTGACATAAGAGGCGTAGGGAATCCCCGTATTAAGGTTGGGTAAGCCTCGCCATCACGTACATTGGTTTATAAATTGATAAATATCTTATGTTTATGATTACACTTCACTGATATGACCCATAGGAATAATGATTTTTATGTTTATGACATGTCAATACTTATGTTATGTATTTATGTTACATATTATATTTATGATCAAGATTATGGTGATGTTTACGTTTATGAGTATTATGAAAACATTTTATGATCATGCATGCATAAGACACTTCATGATATTTTTATACGATATGTGCTTGTATGCGACCTTATTATGTAGTATTTGCTATTAAAGGATAGAGCATGCTGAGCCTCTAGGCTCATTAGATCTAAATGGTGTGCATGTGAGTAATGTTAGTCAGGAGGTAGTGGTCCCGATTGGCGGCGAGGACCTCTGTGCATCCGTGGCGAGCTAGCACACACGTGACCTTTGCGCTTTTATGTTTCAGTGATTATGAGATTGTATTAAACTATTTTCCAAATTTTACGTTATTGAACATTCATGCATGGATTTTTAATTTGTTCGATTATTTTAAATTATTAGCATGCAATTGATTTTAATTATACATTATACTTTATAGAGAATCAATTTTAAGTATAGTTGCATATATGTATGTGCATATATATAGCATTTTAATAAAAAAATCTTTCGAGTAAGGGTCGTTTAATTTGGTATCAGAGAAAGGTCCTTGGAGGGTTAGCTAGCCTGCTACGCGGAGCTCGGAAGTCGCACTGCCAGTCTGTGAGTTTTAAATGCTTTTAATTTTGTTTTAAGAATGGGACACATGAGTTATATTTTCATTGAATTTTTGTTATAAGAGTTTTAAATTAAAATACCTAGTTATGCAATACGTTTGCATGAGGGATTGATGGGAATTGCAGTTTTCCTCCGAGACGTGAAGTTCGCGTTACGGGTAATCAGGATCCACCTCCACTTGTAGCTCCACCACTCTCAGTATTCGAGGGAACTAGCGAGGACGCTAGGCCTAGGGTGAATAGGAGAGTTTTACTTTATTGAAACTAAGTGATTTTTTGGAGAATTAAGTCAATTTATTTTGGATTCAATTAGTTTTTTTCTAGGGATTCTGTATTAGCATAGAATTATTGAGGAAGTTTTACCTATGGGCATTATGGATTAGATTATTTTTCTTTTTGGAGATGCACTTACACTATAGGGAATGTAGTACTATGGTTGATTGTCCTCTTGGATGCCTTGGCTGTATATGATTTGTACGTTGATAAAGATTGTTTCTGGTTTTGTTGCTCTGAACTCTAGGAAGAGTGATTGTGGATTTAGTTTTGACAAGGAACATAATCGATATGTGATGATTATTTTTGAGTTAATATGAGAATGTGGTTGGATTTTCACTTATGAGACTACTAAGTGCGTAAAAATATCAAACCTGGGTTAAAGTGGACTATAGGTAAGTTGCCAAAGTTCACTTTAAGTTGTGATTAAAAATGAAAGTTTATAAATGTAGGCTTGATTGAGATGTATTAGAGCCACGGAAAGGATAAGATATTTTATTTTGTCAGAGTGCGTAGCAGAAGCATGAATTTTGGGATACTGAAATTTGGGAACTAGGTGTGCACATGGATTTAGTAGATTAGATTTTCTAGGGACTCCGTTAGTCAAATTTAGAGGACAGTCTCCGCAGCAGCAGCCGCAGAGGCGCAGGGCCCACAGAGAGAGCAGCATCAGGGTGCAGTCGCCCCTAGCACTGAAGGGGTACCTTTCTGCAGACAGTGTCAGAGTCCTCATTCTGGACAGTGTTTGGTTGTCTCAGGCAGGTGCTACCATTGCAAGGAGCTGAGACATATTTCGAGTAACTGTCCAAGGAAGAGACAGACCATGGGGTGCCTAATTGTTATGCAGGCTGAGGAGGCAGACGCTGATACTTCTCTTATCATGGATAATCTTAACTTATGTTCTTAATTTCAGTTATTGGGATGTTTAGTTAAGATTTGCATGAGAAATAACTTGACTGCTTGTACTTGTGTTTTAGAAATTCATGTGTAAGATTATATGGAAATTATGTATTTGTGAATTTAGCATGCTTAAGTATGGAATTTGGATGATAATTGGTTTGAATTGGTTTCTCTAGTAGTGTGGTCTATATCTGTTGGAAAATCTTTTGCGTGCAAGGAAATTTAACATTAGAGGTATTGCTATGTTTGCGTTGCTAGATTCTGGAGTTACGCATTCTTTTATCTTTTAGTCGTTTTTGAGAATTTTTGCAATTGTTTGCTATATGTTTAGATGCGAATTTTTGTTGGAGATAATGTTTTGACATTCTCTTAGATATTTGACTGATTACTATTGAGAAATTTAAATTTCATTTTTCTGAGAAATAGTTGAGACAAATGATTCGATTTAAGAGTATTCTATAGAACTGTATTAGTTTGCTGCAGTCCTAATTGAGTAATTAAGCATCGATTGTCGCTTAATTGATACTGTGAGGTATTGAGAAGGTGCTTTTGGGATCGTGAAAAACTAGTTACTTGAGCCATTTTATCGATTCTTTTCGGAAATATTGGAATCCTTCTTGTAGTTCATGCATTCCTTGATTCACATGACATTGGTCATTGAAGATTCAATCGATTTGGCATCGATTGGTATTTCGAGTATGAATTTTGGAAATTCGTATTCTTGAGAAACTTGAATTCTAATTCTGGACATGGATAGTGATTTGAGTGAGTATTGGTATTCTATCCATTGTGATATTGATTAAATTGTTTTGACATCATATTATGCCTTGAGACCTTATTTCTTTTTTTTTTATGAGTGCATGTGGATTTTCTCGTGATTGAGGCCACTCTGACAGGCTTGATTTTGATTTTTCATGATGATGGAATGATGTCATACCCGTTGATGGTTGATCAACTGATTTGATATTGATTGATTGGCTCGCATCCTTTGTTCATGGATCTTTGAGTTTGATTCACTCACCCCTTGTAATTAGTTGCAAGAGAGTTGTTTTTATTTAGGGGAATTTTCTTTCAGAGTATTGTATTTTGATATTGTTCTGAATCATATTCCTTCGATTTCGATTTGATTATGACCCAGCAAGTTATTGATTGAGCTGAGTTATATTGAATGTCGTCTTGACATTGTTTAGGCTCGTAACTGATAGTGATTGATAGCACCATTAGAATTTAGTGTTTGACGGACAACAGATAGAATCGTGAGACTATTGATATCGAGGATTATAGTATTCTGAGTTAGATTTTTGAAGCAGATTCGTAGTCGATTTGAATAGATATGTCTTGATCCGAATTGAAATAGGAAAGAGAATCAAAAGGTCTACATGAAGCTTTGGGGACGAAGTTATTGTTCAGTACTGCTTTTCATCCCCAGACAGTTGGAAAATCAGAGCGGGTTATTAAGATCTTCGAGGATTTGTTGAGGGCCTGTGTGATCGACTTTTAGGGCTCTTGGGAGTCGACGCTACCTCTAGTGGATTTCACCTATAACAACAGTTATCAAGAGTCTATAGATATAGCTCCATACTAGGATTTTTACGGGAGAAGGTATAGATCTCCCTTACATTGGGACGAGGTTGGCGAGAGGATTCTCTTAGGGTCCGAGTTAGTTCAGCAGACTACAGATATCGTTGTTCGGATTCGAGATAGGATGAAAACCGTGCAGAGTCTTTAGAAGAGTTATGCTTATCGACGACTACGATACCTTGAGCTTGACGTTGGTGACCTTGTCTTTGTGAGGATTGCGCCCATGAAGGGTGTGATGCGTTCTGGTAGGAGAGGCAATCTCAATCCGAGATTTATTAGTTCGTTCGAGATCCTAGCGAGGACTGGTACGTTGGCCTACCGTATAGCACTACCGCCTAGTCTCACGGCTGTGCACAACGTATTCCACGTATCGATGTTGCGGAAATATATCTCCAATCCATCTCACGTATTGGATTATGAGCCTCTGTAGTTGACGTCAGACTTGTCGTTCGAGGAACGACCAGTGCATATCTTAGCACGTGAGGAGCAGAGATTTAAGACGCGAGTTCTTCCCATGATCAAGGTTCGGTGGCTAAACAATTCAGAGGAGGAGGCTACCTAGGAGGCCGAGGCCAACATGTGGGTGCGTTATCTAGAGCTTTTCGGTAAGTACTTCAATTTTGAGGACAAAATTCCATTTAAGAGGAGAGAGTTGTAACTCCCAAAAATTAGTTATCGAATTAATTGACAATAAAAAATAATTATTGAAGTGAAGGAAATAATTATTTATGCCAGATAATTTAATTCTGAGAAATAATCAGTCTGGCTGACTGATCAAAGCTTAAGAATGACTCAATTTATTTATTGGGGAATTTACTGGTCAAGTTGACTGGTCAAAGCTCACTATTCCAGATAATTGTAAAAATGTGTTAAATTACATATTGTAGTAAAATAACACAAGAACATTAAAATGGATCAGACCGGGTCATTTTAAGACCAATTTTCTATGCATGGTAGGTGTTACCCTCTCTCACACACAAAACACCAAAAACACACACTAAAACCCTAACCCCCAAATTGGCCCCTCCAATCTTCGGCCGCCGTGAGCCACTGTTGCCGTCGATTGACCCCTCCATATTGTAGCTCTCGTCGAGGCGGTCACAACCATACCAAGAATCGTGAGTTTTGGTGATCGGAGCATCGAGTTTGAAGACGAAAACGTTACGGCTACTATTCATATTCTTACTAGGTGAGAAATCATTATTTTTGGCTTGTTTTTGTTGGTTTTGAGCAATGGAATCTTCGAACCTTGAAATGTAGAGCATTTTCCAAACTTAACCCATCATTTTTAAGTCATTTTCAGGCATAGATCGGAGCTTGGAAGCTCGCCACCGCTGCCTTTATTTTTCTCCGATCTATGCCGCCACGGTAGTCCTTTCCGATCGTGGCTTAGTGCATTAGAATCATCTTGTCGAGCTCTACAAGCCTGCCAAATTTCATGAATTTTGTAGTAGTTTTGGACGTCGTCGCCGCGCCGCCGCCGTCTTCCCCGATTTTCCAGCGACCGTCGGTATGTTAACCATTTTTTACCGGTTCGACATGGTAGATACAAATATTCAAGTTTCGAGTCGATATTCGAAACTGTGAAGCAGTAATAAAACAACAAAATTTGGAAATTTTTGGTCAAAGTTTGACCAGAGTTGACTACTGTTGACTTTTGATTATTATGTGATTTTTCGCAGATCGAAAGACAGTGAGGATATTTAAAGGTAGAAATCAGCAGTTTAAGGATTTGAAAGTTATGAGATTCCCGAGTCCCGATCTATGCAACTGTATAAGTTTTTTGTGCGTTTTAAACGCAAAGACATGTTATATCCTTCCTTGCTCACCCATTTAGATTACTATATTAACTGTTTTGATGATTAAATCGTGTTTTTGAACTTGTATGTGGACATGATAGCTCAATTTTTATGTTTCATACATTATTCACATTTTTATGCATTTGGCTTTTGGATGATTTTTATGCCATGGTTGGGTCTTAGCTGCTGCTCACTAGTTTGGTGGCTGGGTTAAGTCCCTTTGGATCTTGGATTAAGATGGTTTGGGATAGTGTTGGCTAGGTGAAGATCTGGATGGCTGTAAGGGTGTTCTACTTAGCGGGTAGCTCGGGCAGGGCTCAGGCAAGTAGGTTATTCGGTTCGGGTCAACTGTATTAGGGTCATATGTTGTGGGTTTGGGTCCGGGTTATTTTATTTCGGGTCGGGAAATTTATTTAGGAGTTCAAGTATTTAGTTTATTTTATTGGGCCAAGTTTTTTTATTGTGCCAAGTTTATTTTATTGGGCCAAGTTTGTTTTTTGGACCAAGTTCGTTTATTGGACCAAGTTTGTTTATTGGGCCAAAGTTGCTAGTTGGGTCAAGTTGTTGGGCCAAATCTATTGGGCCAAATTGTTGGGCCAAGCTTATTGGGTTTAAGATATTTATTGGGGCTTAATTTATTAATTGGGCTAAATTTGTTAATGGGACTAAGTGTTTAATTTATTAATTGGGCTAAATTTGTTAATGGGCCTAAGTTGTTTAATTTATTTGGTTGGACTAAGTTCTATGTTGGTTAAGTACACTATTGGGCCAATCTAAGTCTAATTGAGTCAATTTAAGTGTGATTGAGCTAGTCTAAGTATTTTTTGGTCAGGATAAGTGTTAATGAGACAGTCTAAGTTTATGGGCTTTATTTAAGGGGTAGCAACTCGAACTAGCCAGTGACAAACAAAATAGTTCGTAAATATATATTTAATAGATGTATATGTATATTTTGTTATAAGTATGAATTTTATGAAAAATAAATTAAATATATATTTACGGGCAGAATTTTAAGGAAAATGATATTTTTAAGTCATGATTCATGCATGTATTTTATGTTAAGATAATGACCATGTAAAGAAAATATTTTTGGAAAGTTGATGTGATTTGTGGCACTCATGGGATTGGAAGTCGGGATACCGGGCCCGATGACCTCTCCACTTATGTTTAGGAGTCTATGGATCCCCGTGTTAAGGTTGGGTGAAGTGGCATAAGAGGCATAGGGAATCCCCGTGTTAAGGTTGGGTGGACCTCGCCGCCACGTACGTTGGTTTATAGATTGATCAATCGCTTATGTTTATGGTCAGACTTCACTGATATGACCCAAAGAAAAAATGATTTTTATGTTTATGATATGTCAATGCTTATGTTACGTATTTATGTTACGTATTATATTTATGATCAAGATTATGATGATGTTTACATTTATGACTCAGTACTATGCAAACGTTTTACGATCATGCATGCATAAGACACTTCATGATATTTTATACAATATGTGCTTGTATGCGACCTTATTATGTAGTATTTGCTATTAAAGGATAGAGTATGCTGAGCCTCTAGGCTCATTAGATCTAAATGGTGTGCAGGTGAGTTTAATGTTAGTCAGGAGGTAGTGGTCCCAATTGGCGGCAAGGACCTCTGTGCATCCGTGGTGAGCTAACACACCCGTGACCTTCGCGCTTTTATGTTTCAGTGATTATGAGATTTTATTAAACTATTTTCCGCATTTTACGTTATTGAACATTCATGCATGTATTTTTAATTTGTTCGAGTATTTTAAATTATTAGCATGCAATTGATTTTAATTATACATTATACTTTATAGAAAATCAATTTTAAGTATAGTTGCATATATGTAGCATTTTAGTAAAAAAAATCTTTCGAGTAAGGGTTGTTTCAACCAGTCTCATATTGCCACCACAAAAGCACATACAACATCAAATCATTTTTCATGCATCAACACATCATATATTCATCATACATCTCATAACTTCATCATTTCATGCTCATAGAATTTTTTAAAACCTCATGCATATCTACTTCATAGGATTTCATGGTTTTCAAGGTAAACAAAGGTTTCATGAGGAAAAAATAACATATAGAGGCATTACATAACGTATTCCATCCACGTGAGTCGTTCCGTCCATCTCGAAAATTCAAATTAAAAAATTTTCCAATATAACATTTTAAAAAAACTTAAAATTGCTTAAAAGATTATAAAAATGAATTTTGGACATAAAATGCTAAAATTAAAAAAACTTGGGGCAGAACTATTTGCGCTCCCAAGCGCGCACCAGCACACAACCACGCTTGAGCGAGAAAAAATAGCCGCTTGAGCACGTGGCCCGCTGCCTGGGAAACCAGGCAACGACGCGCAGTCGCCTTCGTGACTTCTCATGCCTTTTCGACCCCTTTTTGACTCCCTATCACATAGTTACATTTAACCATTGAAAATATTTTATCTAGAATATACAAAAACCTCGAAACTCAAAAAGGTTTTTTCCCATAAACGATCAACATCAACATTTTGATTCAAAACTCCGCGTATATCACATTCACACCAAAATTCTTATTTTTCGACATCTAAACCCTTGAATCTCAATAAACTATAGCCAAAAACATCAAGAACACATCACGCTTCATGATTATACATCATACTTCAAACTTTTTTCATAAATCATGCATAAAAACAACATTTGCATATATTCATATCAAAATACCTATACTCTTAAACAGAGCTTTCAAAACATTAAAAACTTTCCTGCTCATTGATGTTTGGATTTACTCTACACCTTGGGAACGATCTAGCCTCAAATATTGAAGAACTTGCCCTAGCTTATGGAAGCAAATTTTGAACGTGAGAATGGGAGAGGGAGAGAGAAGTCGACGTCTAGGGGAAAGAAAAGACTGAAAAGTTTTTGATGCCTGATAGTTTGTGACTAATGAGCTTGAAAGTCGTCTCATTAGTTGCAAACAAAAATTTTTTTAAAAAAAATTAATTTACCCAACCCATAAAATACACTGCCCCAACTTTAAATTTTAAACATAAAACATTTTCTTAACTTGTTCGAAGGCTAGTCTCAGTCCTTCGGCCCAGAATTAAATTCCAAACCTGAAAACATTAAAATAACTTTGAACACATTAAATATCATGCATATCATGAAATCAAATAAATTTAAACATAGCAATTAAATTCCATGAATAAAAGGCATAAATCATATAAATCATTTAAAATTATCGTGATCGAGCTAATGGACTTTTGGACCTTACACGGACTGTTGAAACCGCTTCCTATCCCCACGTGGAAGTGAAAAGATGTCACCATGGATTTCAATTTAGGGTTACTGAACACCATGAGGATCGAATGCTATTTGGGAAATCTTCGATAGGCTGACGAAATCAGCACACTTCTTACCAGTAAGAACGACATTCATGATGACACATACTGAGATTTATGTTCGTGAGATTGTCCGACTGCACGGAATTACAGCCCGAATAGTGTCTAATAGAGATCCTAAGTTTACTTCGGGGTTTTGGGAAAGTTTGCATCACGGGTTAGGTACCAAACTTGATTTTGGTACTGCATTTCACTCACAAACTGATGGTCAATCGGAGAGAGAATTTAGATTCTAGAAGATATGCCACATGCTTGTGTGACTGAGTTTCGAAGCAATTGGGAGTCAAAACTGCCAGTAGTTGTGTTTACTTACAACAATAATTCTCAAGCTACTATTGGTATGAATCCTTATGATGCGTTTGTTAGGACCGGATATGCTTGTTTTGGACCTCTGTTGTATACTCGACTGATTGGTATTCCAGTTATGAGTTAGGTTGTGGTTAGCAATTGGACTCTATACTTTCTTGTGTGTCGATGTAATTGACCAACAAATGAATGTGCGGAAAGAGGTCAACTGAACAATTATCAAATGTCCTGTATCAATAAAAATTAAATGCTTGACAGAAATTTAAAGAACACGATAATTGCTTATGGATGTACGAAGACTAAAAACTCCTACGTCACCCCTTCTTCCGCTTCAGAATGATTCACTCTAGAATATTTGAGTATTACAACAGCTTGCAACACTCCGATCCAAGACTAGGACTTATCACTGCCTATCTCAGAACTTCTAGACTTAACTTGAGAATTACAACCCTCGACTGAACTATTTTACAACAATAATGTTTGACAGAACACTCAGCTGATCTACAATTAATTATTTTACAACTCAATTAGCTTAGCACAATATGATCCTATACTTATCAAATATAACTTGAGGCGTGTGCTTAATTAGTTTCTTCAATGGTTCTTTGAAGATCTTAGCTCGACTGATTGAGTATTTGGTGAATGCGAGAGTATGTGTGTGTGCCATCTCTTTTGATATCTCAACTGATATACTTATGATATTTATAGCTTTGTGTTGCAATGGTCATGATCTTCAAAATAGTCGTTCAAATATATAGTCGTTGATTTGTCCTTTGGCTCCTTACATCCATACTCTGTTCTTGTGGCATCTACGTTCCTGATCCATTGTACGAGATGCTTTCATACATTTCAGTTGAGATTCATTCAGTCTTCTTCAATTGGCTCAGTCTGGCTTCAGTTGCCTGATGATTTTGCCTATAGCAAAACTATAAATGCTCCAACAATTTCCCTTTTTTTGGTATTGAAAAATTCTTGTCATGTTGACTCCATCTTTTGGAAAAATCATTTCTTGAAATCTTCTGGCAACTGCTATCAAATAACAGTCTTCGGTGCTTCTCTTCAATTCTTCACTCCAGTTATGATCTTTGGCTGATTTGAATCATCTTTAAAACTCATCTGAATCATCTTCAAGAATGGTCTTTACCATCTTCAAGATTGATCCACTTATTTGCTTCCTCTCTTGTTTTCAAATACCATCGAATATTATTATTTCTACTGAGTGTCATATGGTATTTTATTACTATGTTCAATATGTCGAGGAAACATTCGATGGTAATAAATATTCTCTGCATCAATCCTGCTTGTGAAGCTTTGATGACTGGTTTTAGAATGTACAAAGACTTATCTACAGTAGATGCATGTAGATTCATGTTATTATGATCAGTTGATGTCCTCTCAACTGATTGCGTGTTAGAGTGAATTTAGTCTCTTGACTGTCTTTTGCACTTGTTAATCTTTAGTTGTTTTCTCGATTGATATGTTTTTGTAGTGCTATGAATACACTGTGTATCTTCAGTTTCCAATCTTCTATGTATCATCATTGCGTCTTTCCGACTTTTGACAGTACCTGAAAAGACATATAGGAAGCTAGATAGACACGCAACTCTTCTCATACCCAAAACTAGTCTATAAATACATAGCAACTGGTTATATTTGAGAGCATCAAAAGAAAATTAACAATTTACAGTCAGTCAGCAGATCAAAAATCAAGTAAGATGAACAGGGAAAGCTCATCAGCACCACGAATTGGAGACTTAGCAGAAGACTTCAATTCGGCTATGTTAGAGGGAAGAAAAAATATGTGTGAGGGCATAGTTTTTCACAAAATGATGTCTACCTGGTCCAAGATAGAGGACCTGCGAACTTATAGGGAGGCATCTCTAAGGACATTTTCTGAAACGACCCTCTAACCTCTAATATTTAATAGATATTAAAATAATGCGGAATTTTCAAAAAAATAGAACGACCTATTTAAAACATTTATATACCACATTACCAAACAACACACAAAAGATTTAACCTAACGAGACAACAATGCAATCAATGAACGATCAAGGAACGAAATGAAAGTATTTCAAAGTTTGTGAATCCAAAATTTTAACAGTCAAACACTTATCATGCCAACAAATGGAAATAAACAATAAACATATTCAAATTTAAAACTTACAAATTTAATCATAACATAAAAATATTAAACAACAAACTAAAAAATTTAAATAATTTTTTAAATATACTCATGACATCCAATTTACATAGAAATAACATTGTGCGGAAAGCTAGCATAGGTCGGAGGGATGTGCCAAGCCCACATCACATTCCACTCAAGAGCCATGCCCTTGGATCTCATCAAAAGTACGTCTAACCTTCACCAAACAATGTAGTGAGCCTAAAGGCTCAACAAGTATAAAATCTGTAATATCGAGGGATGCATAATACATGCACACGCCCTTTAAAATAACTGTACTTAAAATACTTTGAAACTTTCCTCTGAAAAAATGTTTGAAGTTAAAATTAGACAAGAGTTAGAACTTTAAAGAAATTGCATACAATGAACTTCACCCAACTTTAACTCAAACTTACGCTTGAAACTTTAACTTTACTCATGACTTTAAGAATAAACTTTCATAAACTTTAACTTTAAACTTTCCTCTGTGAATTTAGATCTTCGATTGTGTCCCTCTGGTTTGATCGATCAATGACTACAGTACTATGTCGACAAGGACGAGGAGATTTCTTCCGATCCCACATTGCCCCTCTATGGCAAGAACACCGAGATTTCCCCTAGCCCCACATTGCCCCTCTATGGAAAGAACACCGAGATTTCTCTCGGCCCCACATTACCATTCTATAGCAATGACACCGAGATTTCTCCATGCACCACAATGCCCCTCTATTTGGTAGGGAAACTAGGATGTCTCCCAGATCCTCCCTACACGTCTGATTGGGCAAGTGAGCCGAGGCATCCCCCGACTAACATCTATTGTCACAATCAACTCTCCTCATTCAAAAATTTTAATTTAACTCAACTCATAGGAAAATTTCTTTGAAAAACTCACATGAATACTCAACTTTAAATGATGAAAAACATGCTTTAGATCAAGGAAAAACAATGGTTAAGTGGCTGCCCCTTATGATATGAATCTAGAAGGCGCTCAAAGATTCATATTGTTTCAAGAAATGTCCCGTACTTTGTCATCGAGATTAGACGGATTTGGAATCCATGGAAATCAAGTTGGAAGCATGGGAGACAAGTTGAAATGCATGGAGTTCATTTCGGAGGGAGTTTTATTGTCATTAAAGTGCATGGAAGCCTTGGAGAAGCAAAGGAAATGTTCGAGCAAAAATTTGGAGAAATAAGCTCGCGCCTGACCGCTTAATTCAGTATTAAAAATAATTACTGGCAAGCGTGCCAGGTCAAGTAATAGTAAAGTGGACAAAGAGTCCAAGTATCGATCCCACATGGACTGTTGTCAATTCCCAAGATTTGATTATGTTACTTAATCTAGACAAAATAATAAAACGAAGTATGAATTGAATAAAATAAGAATTTAAAATTATGAATAATTATGAAAATAATGAAAAACTATAACTCAATAATAAATCTAATTAAAATAAGACAACCAAGACACACGTAGGTATCGAACAAATCATGTAACATGTAGCCGATTCAGGACTCAGATTTAATCTTAAATTATGACGAATTCTTCTCACTTGTTTAAAGGTCTATTTCTAGAACAATTAAACTTATTCAAATATTGAAGGATTAATTTTCATAATTCTAATCAAATTCAAATGCATTAGAAACTATGAGAATTCAGTTTGTACCTAAAACCGCACGATGAAATCGAAAACTATTTCTAGTTAATTTTACCTCGTGTTAATTATTAGAGTGATCGAAATCAATTTCTCCTCTGTCAACTTGAAATCGATTATAAATATGCAAGCAAACAATTGGCCAGATTATTCACAAGACAAATATAAATCTAATAATCAATATTATAAAACCAAATCTGAAAAATCTCAAACAAACATCCAAGTTTTCTAAATAGATTTGTTCGGCTCAATCACGACGTCTTGGTTGAATAAAAACTACTCAACAATTGAAAACAATAATAAAATAAAGAAGAAAGGAAGAAAAAAACTCAGAAAAATATGGAGTAGATCTCCAATCTCCAAGCCTCTGTCTGGTCTCCTCTCTCTGATGTCGTGCGATTTTAACCCCTCAATCTAATCTCAACTCTCCTATTTATATGTCTTTGAAAGCCCAGGAAATAAAGCTCGAAAAGTTAAGATTTTTAATTCCCGAAAATTCTAATTTTTGAGTCTGCGCGACGCCTCACTCGAGCGGCAAAAATTTGCGCTCGAGCGAGAACACTTTTGTTTTATTTTTTTCAAAATCTCCCAGGCTCGCGGAGCGGAAGAAAATCTCTCTCGAGTGAGCAAGTTTCTATCCAGCGCGCAAAGTATTTGAAAAATTCATATATCGAGACCTAGCTGTCGGATGAAGCTGAAATTTGGACAGCAACTTTAAAACATCTTGAAATTCATTTTGAACGGTGGAGATCGGATTTGGATATCTCTAAAATAAAAAATTATTTTTGTATCATGGCTGCTCCGTAATTCATTCTTCAAAAATCTATTTTCCTACAAAATTAACCCGGAGAGTGAAATGCACATATAAGCAATAAATCACATAAAAACACACATAAAACAATATGAGACCATAAGAATTCATGCAAAATAGACCTAAAATAATGCACACAAAATGCACTTATCAACACCCCATACTTAAATCTTGATCGTCCTCGAGCAAGACAGACAATGCAACGAACACCCAACAAAAACAAAGTTGGGAAAATTCATGGGATAAATAGCCTCAGAGAATTTCCATATCAACTAAAAAAAACAACGCCCAACTCTTAACAATACACCCTCAGTTTAACGTGAACGTGTGTGTGAAATATTATTCCAGATACATGCAACTTAAAAAGATCCGTTTCAAGACTTCTTAGCGACCTATGACATATCAGTGCAAGTTTCACTCTCAAGTGTCCATATTTTCCAACAACCTCTAACAAACACACCTTCCTTGAGATTATTTTTACGCACCGCTAGATTTTTTACCCGACATTCTTAAGCCCCAATAATTACTCGCATACTTAGCTATAACTTTGATAGGATTTTAATTTAAATCCCCTCGTCTATAGCCCGGATGGAGCATCAACCCCATTGAATCCCCATACTTAGCCTTGGATGTGGTAATTAGGATTTCAATTCCTTGTCCATGACCCGGATGGAGTTGAGTTTTTCAAAACTAATTTTTTTTTCCAAAAATTTTGGTGCACCCAAGATCATAAGTGAAATGTTAGAGACTCATCAAAATTCACAGAACACAGTTAAGATCCACAAAACACATATTGTCGTGCAATGATCAAACAAACAGAAACTTCATCAAATCTTTTGCTATAATTCACTGGTCTAACATGAGTGCTTAAAATATTCACGGATCAACCTACAGTTTCTCATGTTAAGTCAAGAGCAAAAATTTAAAATTTTTCTACAAAAATCATAACTTCATAATCATCATTGGCTCCCAATTATCATCCTACTTAACACACATGCAAACAAACACAAAACAAATGAGATGCAAACAGACAAAACGAACTATATGCAAAAAAAAAAAACACAATGAAATAAACGCTAGTCTACCCCCATACTTATCCAAAGCATTTCCCTCAATGCTCTAGAAACAATGAACAAAATGCAAAAACTACAAACAAATGCAAGATGAACAAAACACAATGAAAACAAAATAACACTCCATTGGTTTATGCTTCGTCCTCTTCCTCCTTCGTAAAACTCCAACAACAACTTCTGGTGGCGGGGCAATATACTTCACATATAAAGGCGACGGGTAAGGCCATGGATTAGCAAAAAAAAATAATAGAAAAGAAAATAACATAAATAGAAAAAGGAAAGAAAACACTGGGTTGCCTCCCAGTCAGCGCTAATTTTATATTCTATTGCCCGACGTTCCAGTAGGAGCCATCAAAGAGAGGCTGTCGCCCATAGTAAGAATCATACAACTCTACATATGAGTCTTGATTTCCTACGCCCTCAAGCTTGGCATGATATTGGCACGGTAAGCACTTCGGTCCAACAATATTCTTCAAGAACTGATTAAAGGAGACTCCGAATCTAGGCTGAAGCTCATGGAGGATATGATATTTTGGAGTTGGCGTCAATGGAAATAATGGATCTTCAAGTGGTATACATGTAAAGTCCATTGACGATGTCATATCTGTCTCCTTGTATGTTCTTCCTCCTCTACTGTCACTTTAGGCTCCTCGTCACATGAAGATTCTTCAAAAAATATTTCTTCTTTCTCTGGCTCAATTACTGCTGCAGGATCACATGCCCATGATAACTTATCAACACAAATCGCTTCAGTATCTTGGCAAATCTCAGAATATGGTTCTATAAGAAGCGCAATCTGTTAATACAAGAAACTCACAGAGTTGATGTGACTTTTGAAGAACTTATTTATCTCAGTCTGTTTTTTCACAATGTTCTCCAACTGAGCCACATGATCTTCAAAACGCCCTATACACTCTTCTTGATGCTTAGTTGGTTGGTTCGAATGTCAATGGTAGTCAAAATCTGCCATATCATTTAATAAGTGCATAGCACTGTCGTAATCTCTGTGAAACAAGTAACTGTCAGTTGACAAAGCTCCATAATTTACCCAACTTCTTGTTTTCTCATCCAATCCACCATAAAAAATTTGAGTTAGCGTGTAGTTTGAAAAATCATGGTGGCGAAATCTGTTTGTCAAATTATTGAATCTCCCCCAAACAGCATAAAATGGTTCCGAATTTTGTTGGCCAAACCTTGTGAACACTTGTCGATGATCCATCTCCAAGTACCTCAAAATTAAGAAAAAAAATATAATTAATAATTAAAAATAAAACAAATTCAAGAAAAAAAATGTCTAGTCTCAAGAAAATAATCTATCTTAATATTAACTAAACATTCCCCGGAACCGGCGCGAAAAACTTGACCGCTTAATTCGGTATTAAAAATAATTAATGGCAAGCGTACCATGTCAAGTAATAGTAAAGTGAAAAAAGAGTCCAAGTATCGATCCCACAGGGACTGTTGTCAATTCTCAAGATTTGACTATTTTACTTAATCTAGACAAAATAATAAAACGAAGAATGAATTGAATAAAATAAGAATTTAAAATTATAAATAATTATGAAAATAACGAAAAACTATAACTCAATAATAAATCTAATTAAAATAAGACAACCAAGACACACGTAGGTAACGAAAAAATCATATAACATGTAGCCGATTCAGGACTCAGATTTAATATTAAACTACGGTGAATTTTCCTAACTAGTTTAAAGGTATATTTCTAGAACAATTAAACCTATTAAATATTGGCGGATTGATTTTCATAATTCTAATCAAATTCAAATGCATTAGGAACTATGAGAATTCAGTTTGCACCTAAAATCGCACGATGAAATCAAATACTATTTCTAGTCAATTTTACCTCGTGTTAATTATTAGAGTGATCGAAATCAATTAATCCTCTGCCGAATTGGAATCGATTAACATGCAAGCAAACAATTGGCCAGATTATTCACAAGACAAATATAAATCTAATAATCAATAATATAAAACCAAATCTGAAAAATTCCAAATAAACATCCAAGTTTTCTACATAGATTTGTTCGGCCCAATCACGCCGTCTTGGTTGAAAAAAAACTACTCAATAATTGAAAAAAATAATAAAATAAAGAAGAAAGGAAGAAAAAACTCTGAAAAAGATGGAGCAGATCTCCAATCTCCAAGCCTCCGCCTGGCCGCCTCTCTCTGATGTCGTGAGATTTTAACCCCTCAATATGATCTCATCTCTCCTATTTATATGTCTTTGAAAGCCTACGAAATAAAGCTCGAAAAGTTAAGATTTTAAATTCCGAAAATTCTAATTTTTGAGTCTGCGCGACGCCTCACTCGAGCGGAAAAAAGTTGTGCTCGAGTGAGCATACTTCTGTTTTATTTTTTTCAAAATCTCCCAGGCTCGCTCGAGCGGTAGAAAATCTAGCTCGAGCGAGCAAGTTTCTGTCCAGCGCGCAGCATTTTTGAAAAATTCATATCTCGAGATTTAGCCGTCGGATCGAGTTGAAATTTGTACACTTGCTTTAAAAAATCTTGAACTTCATTTTGAACTGTAGATATCAGAGTTTGATCATTCTAAAATAAAAAAATAATTTTTGTATCATGGCTGCTCCGTAATTCATTCTTCAAAAATCTATTTTCCTACAAAATTAACCCGGCGAGTGAAATGCACATATAAGCAATAAATCACATAAAAACACACATAAAACAATATGAAACCATACGAATGCATGAATAATAAACATAAAATAATGCACACAAAATGCACTTATCAGTGCCCCAGCGGAGGAATCATCCGCTCCAGCGCGAACCAACTTCATGCTCCAGCGCGTGTTTTTTTTTTTTCTCCAGCACAAATGCTATGACTTGGCACCTTTTGGACAGAATGTTGGCCGCTCCAGCGAGGCTTTCTTGCACCCCAGCGCGAATCGGCGATACGGAAAACACACATATTCGGCATGTTAGTGTGTGTGCGGGAGTTTTTATTTATTTATTTTATTATTTCATTAGTATTTTCCTAATTTTTGAGTGTTTGAAGCCCATTAGGAAACTATCTTTTGATATTTTGGGTATTATCTTTTGCCTTTTGGAGTTATAATCCAACTAAGAAATTTATAGTCTAATTATATTCGGATTCTTAGTTTGTTTTCTTTTATATATTGTAAATTTTACATTCATTATTCAATTAATAAGAATTATTCAATTTATTGATTTTTATCTATTAAAAATTCTCTCTAGAATTTTACCAAAGTTTTGCTTAGTTTCTCAAATCAAACTTATCAAAGTTTATTAACTTTGTGGCGTTTGTCGATTTTTCTTCATCGTGGATTGTCAGAAACAAGTTTTCTGAAGGTTCTTTTGAATTCAATTGTTTATTCCATGTTTATTTGTTACTATTTTCATTGTAAACTAGAGGTGAATATTCAAACTTACTTGTGTCAAAAAGATTTGGACAACAATTAAATCTTTTTGTTATTGAATTTAGGGTGCGATATTATTTATAATCGTGTTTTTTTTTCATGCTATTAAAGATTCTTATCATTTGATAATCAAAGCAAAGTTCTCTTGATCAAGAGTCGTATCTTTCTGTTTTCCATATTCGTTCTTCATGTATCATTGCTTGTTCTTTGTTCTTCTTATAATTTGGCATCAGAGAACAAGGTTATTTGAGACAAGTAAGTATCGTTTCAATAATCTTTGTTCTTATCTGTTTCTCATTCTCCATCTTTGTTCTTCGTTTTTCATCTAAATATATTCTTCATTAAGTCTTTGTTGTTTCTATCTGGCTGCCCAAGTTTCGTGTCTTGTGCTACAAGTTATTTTTAAAAAGTAGAGAAGAAAAATAACTTGTGGCAAAATTCCAGTCTTGTGTCTTAGTTTATTCTTGGGTGCAAAGTCGAAATCAATTTTCCATATTCAATTCGCTTGTTTTTGTGCAGTTCACGTGAGTAGATTTGCAAATGTCTACAAGTTTTGAACTTGTGAGTTTGATACACTTAAACCACAAAGCATAAGCCCTTCTACATATTTGAGTGAAAAAAAAGAGGATTGTTTGAGTGATTTTCTTTGGAGTGACTTGTGAGAATTTGGGTGAGGAATTTTTTTTATTACCATTTTCTTGCAGGTACAATGTCTTATAGAAAATATGTCTTTGGTGGAGATGATGAGATTTGTAGTGAGAATTGAAGGAGAGAAAGGAGAGACCATGGGTTGGATAGGAATAAAAGGGAGAGAAGAATTGATGGGTATAGAGATGTGTTTAGATATGATGATGGGGAAGGAGATTGGAGAGATTTTAAATATTATTTGGATAGGTATAAGAAAAATAAAATTCCGCCGTTTCATGTAGATTTGGATTCGAAATCGTATTTGAAGTGGGAGAAAAATGTAGATTCTTTATTTGAAGGTCATGATTTTTCTGAAGCTAAGAAGGTTAAGCTTGTAACAAACGAGTTTATCGACTATGCTATCACTTGGTGGGATAGATTGGTGGTGAATAGAAAAAGATGTGGATTGAGTCCTATAGTCACTTGGGATGAGATGAAAAGAGTGATGAGGAAACGATTTGCTCCTATTCACTGTGATGGGAGAATTGATCGACGTGATGTGCGTGAGACATCCACATGGAGATCGAGTCTAGAAGAGGAGGTCATGACTAGACCAATGAGAAATTCAAGCAGTGAAGTTCCCAATAATTATTATCAAGTTACATCTAAACTTTTAAATTTTAGTACTTGTGATAGATATTATATGTGATTGCTGTCATGGAGTTGGGCATGATTTTAGTCAATGTCCAAGTGAGGTTATGATAAAAGTGGTGGATTCTATATTATATGTTGAACCCAAAGTTGTAGTTAATGTTGAATCAAAAGTTGAAGTTGAGAAAATTGAGGATGATGATACTTCAATGATTGATGAAGTGAATGTTGGAGAATGTGCGGTGAAAGGTGAATTATTAATTGATGAGAAATTTTCTAGTGTGCATATTGTGGAAGATAGTGATTTTGGTGTTACTATTGAATCTAGTAATGAATATTTGGAGGAAAAACCATGTAGTCCTTCTTTGCAATTGAATCCAAAAAAATTTCTAGAGGATCAATTGGAATTTGAAAAATTGAGTGGTATGGTCGAAAGAAAGAGTGAAGAAAAAGTGAGATGACCATTGAAAAGAAAAAAAAATAAAAATAAAAATAAAAAGAAGAGGCCGAAAAAAAGAGTGAGATGACCTTTGAGAAAAAAAAAATGAGTGGAAAGAGACCAAAAAGAATATATTATGGTAAAAAATAATGAGATTGAAAATTTTGTGCAAATAAATAAAACCCTTAAAGTACTTGTAGCGACCCTACCCGGATCCACTACGTAATTAGAGTTTAAATAGCGCAAGCATTAAAATTAAAAGCGTAAAGAGTGGAATATTTAAAATACAACAAATCCAATCAGCAGAATACAACCGACGACAAAATAGTGTATAAATACTCTTATAAAACCAAATCGAAAGTCTTAGGGTAACAAACCCTGCCACTAAAACCTCGCTGCAACAGGTAACAACCTCAACCCTGTTGCGAGTCACCTGGACCGTCAAGCCTAAAACCTGCCCCGCCCCAAGGAATCCAAAAGAAACCAACACAGGGGCATGAGCGACAACGCTCAATACGAAAGCAATGATATATAGACTAATATGCAGCAAGCAAATGACTTTAAAATACTGGTTAAAACAGTCTACTCAGGGAGCCATGAATATACAGTACCCTGCTAAGAGAGCGACTCCGTGGAGTACTCGTATATTCTCCTATCAACTATAGCGTCAAAACCCACCGTCGTGGCCTCTCTTAGTGATAGCAAAACGAGATGCTGAGTCTCCCAGACACGAATCCATAAGGAGTAACTCCTCACCGATGGAAACTGTCAATGACTCACATCATACCAGATGCTGTCAACCGTAAAAATATGCATGTGCTAAAGCCGTAAAACATGGTAAAACATATAGCACATACTCATGTAACATATAAGCATATATATCATGTCGGCAATCTCGGTCAGTACTTACGTACCTCTAACAATTGCAGGCAATTCCTAGCACTACTGGTCTAGATCTCACACCTACAAGTCCAGTCTACTGTTACTACAATGAAAATACCTATGCATCATTAAATAAGCTCTAAAAGCCTTAACTAAGCTATTCTATACTCCTAAATACTTTTAGGAAGCCAAAGCTATACCTGCATCCGTCGTCAGCCCTTTGCTGTCGCTTGCCTCCAAAACTAGGCCACAGCTCCGCTACGACGTCTGGATCTCTATGCCACTTCCGAATTCCTCATAGGACTCCTAGATCTCCCTATATCTGAGTTAGAAGGCCTAGGAATCGAGAGAGAAGATAGGAGAGGTGCGAGTTGAAAATGAAATCTTGACCCCCTATTTATAGGCAAAGTTCGGGCCGTCCGAACCCAGTTCGGAGCCTCCGAACATGATCAGAGCGTCCGATCCCTACTTCGGGGCGTCCAAAGTCCCATCAATGCATCAGCCATGACGTCACCTTGCTGACATAATTAATGACGTAAGCCCTATCCCTGTTCAGATCCTCCGAACCTGCCGATGGACCGTCCGAACGCGATCGGAGCCTCCGAACTTCACTTCGGATCGTCCGAACGTCTTTGGATCCTTAGGTTTTCTCATCGGGCCATCCGAACATTAGGAATATTAATTATGATTAATTTCCTTAATCACTTTATTTGGTTACGAGTTACTACATTCTCCCCCACTTAAGAAATTTTGTCCTCGAAATTTAAGTCTAGAGGAAAAATCGAAAAGTCAAACAATGTTCTTTATTACAATTGAACATTACAAAGTACAAATCTTCCTTACAAAGAAAAGTACAAAATATCAAAACAACTCTGGATTCTCGGCTCGCATCCGGTTCTCTAGCTCCCAAGTAGCCTCTTCTGTACCTCTGCGCTGCCACTGCACCATCACCAAGGGTATGCTCTAATTGCGAATCACCTTGTCCTTCCTGTCAAGAATCCTGAGAGGTCTCTCCACGTAGGACAAATCCTAATCCAATTGCACCTTAGTCGGATGTAAGATGTGCGACTCATCTGCCACGTACTGCCTCAACAAATACACGTGAAACACATCATGGATACTTGAAAGATACGGTGGCAAAGTTATACGATAAGCCATGTCTCCAACTTTCTCATGAATCTCAAACGGACCGATAAATCTCGGCGACAACTTGCCCTTGAGTCCAAATCTCATCACCTTCCGAAAAGGTGACACTCGCAGGAACACATGTTCACCTGCCTCAAAATGCAATGGTCTGCGGTGAGTGTTAGCGTAACTATCCTGTCGATCCTGGGCTGCCTTAATACTCTTATGAATCATCTCCACTGCATCGGTCATCTGCTGAATCATCTGAGGACCTTCAACTTGATGCTCGCAAACCTCGTCCCAAAACAAATGCGTACAACAACCGCGTCCGTATAAGGCCTCGAATGGTGTCATGCCAATGCTGCTGTGGTAACTGTTGTTATAAGCAAACTCCACTAACGCCAAGTGGTCATGCCACGCTGGACCAAAATCCATCACTATAGCTCGAAGAATATCCTCGAGAGTACGAATATTCCTCTCACTCTGCCCGTCGGTCTCCGGGTGGTAGGCTGTACTCAAACTCAAAGTAGTGCCAAGAGCTTGCTGGAAGCTACCCCAAAACCTAGAGGTAAACCTCGTATCTCTGTCGCTGACAATACTCAATGGAATTCCATGAAGACGAACAACCTCTTGTACGTATAAACGTGTCATCCGATCGAAAGTAAAGTCCCGATTGTAAGGCAAGAAATGCGCGGACTTCGACAATCGATCAACAACAACCCAAATAGCATCACAATTTCTGGAAGACATAGGTAAGTGGGTGACAAAATCCATCGTCACATGCCCCCACTTCCATTCTGGAATCTCTAAGCTGTGAAGCAAACCACCGGGTCGTCGAAACTTTGCCTTGACCTACTGAAATACAAGGCATCGAGACACGAATTGATAAACACTGCGCTTCATTCCTTTCCACCAGAACCTCGTACGTAGATCCTTGTACATTTTCATGATGCCTGGATGCACAGAAAATCTACTACGGTGAGCCTGTGACAGAATCTCCTCTTGTAATGTGGAATCATCAGGAACTGCCACATGTCCAGAGAGACACAACAGACCATCATTCTGCAAATGAAAACCAGAAGTATTCCCATCCTGAGCCAAATGGGCTAACTTCTGCATCTTCAGATCAACGGCCTGCGACTCACGTATACGAGTATACAAGGCTGGTTTGGCAAGCAATGACGAAATGCGAACTCCCTGTTGTTCCTTCTTATGCCGAAAAGTGAAGCCCAATGAACAACACTCCTCTACCACTCGCGCAACTGAGCTGGTACGAAGCAAACTCACGTACACTTTGCGGCTAAGAGCATCCGCAACTGGATTAGAATAACTTGGATGGTACTTGATCTCACAATCATAGTTCTTCAGCAAATCCATCCAACGTCGCTGTCTCATGTTCAACTCAGCCTGAGTAACAAATTACTTCAAACTCTTATGGTCAGTGAAGGTCTCGAACCTCTCACCGTACAAATAATGACGTCATATCTTAAGAGCAAATACGATGACTGCAAGCTCTAAATCGTTTACGGGATAGTTCTCCTCGTGATTCTTCAATGCCTCGAATCACATGACCTCTCTGCGATAACACACATCCCAAACCTGGAGAGAAGCATAAGTGTGAACTACAAAGCCACCTGATCTAGACGGTATAGCCAACACTGGAGCTGTAGTCAGACGGCGCCGCAACTCATGAAAACTCTCCTCTCACTCCAACGTCCAAATGAAAGGTACATCCTTCCTCGTCAGCTGCATCAAAGGCTTAGAAATCTAAGAAAAATTCTCCATGAATTTCCGGTAGTAGCCTGCCGTCCCAAGAAAACTACGAATTTCTGAAACTGTCGTCGGATGCGATCAATTCAAAATGGCTTCCGTCTTACTAGGATCAACGGAAACACCGTCTCGTGAAATCACATGACCAATAAAGACAACTCGCTCAATCCAAAATTCACACTTTCTCAACTTAGCATACAACTACCTCTCTCTCAGTATCTGCAATACTTTACGGAGATGGAACACGTGCTCATCAACGCTGCAAGAATACACAAGGATATCGTCGATGAACACTACCACGAACTTATCCAAAAAGTCGCAAAATACTCTGTTCATCAAATCCATGAAGACTGCTGGAGCATTCATAAATCCGAACGGCATCACTAAGAACTCGTAGTGATCATACCGCGTATGAAATGCTGTCTTAGAGATATCCTCATCTCTAACCCTCAACTGGTGATATCCCGACCATAGATCAATCTTCGAATAAACAGAAGTACCCTGTAACTGATCGAACAAATCATCTATCCGCGGAAGATGATACTTATTCTTCACCGTCGCTTGGTTAAGCTGTTGATAGTCTATGCAAAGACGCATCGACCCATATTTCTTCTTAACAAAAAGGACTGGGGATCCCCATGGCAAAACACTCGACCGAATGTAACCCTTATCAAGAAGATCCTGAAGTTGACTCTATAACTCTCTCATCTCAGAAGGTGCTAATCGATACGGAGCTCTAGAAATCGGTGCTGTCCCTGGCATTAGCTCAATGCCAAACTCGATCTCCCTCGCTGGTGGTAAGCCTGGAATCTCCTCCGGAAACACATAGGGAAACTCACGGACTGCGGGTATCTCTTGGATGTCTGGTCCCTCCAAGGATGCATCGATGGCGTAGATAAGGTAGTCTTTCCCGCCAGATTATAAAGCACGCCGGGCTTTCAGAGCAGAAACCACTGGCATCGGAGGTCGCGCTCCCTCACCATAGAAGTACCATGCCTAACCATCCTTAGGACGAAACTGAACAAACCTCTGATAGAAATCCACTATCGCTATGTAGGTAGTCAAGAGATCAGTCCCTCCTCATATGTCCCTCCTGACCACACTGGTAACATGCGCTGGCCAAAATAGGGCACGGTCCTGCAGGATGCCTCAGCTTGCACTGACGACATCGGCTCACCCTCTGGCTACCGAAACGCTGCACTCCGCCAGATCCGGAAGAAGAAGAAGAAGTACCACCTTGCTTCTTAAAATACTGACCCCTCGGACCCAAAGAACTAGTCGGTCTGGATGAAAAGGAAGGAATCTGATAGAACCCAAAAATGCATGCTAAGTTAGATTATTTTGGCATCCATTGAGCATGTTATTTGTGATTTTTTCGTGTTTCCGTATAAAATTCGAGTTTTTGAGCTTTATAGTATCTACTTATGCGTTTAAGATGTTTTGTAGGAAAAAGATGGAAAACGGAGCTCGGAAAGTGTTATAGTAAAAGCTGGAGGCAGGAGTTTTCACGCTATGGCGCGATTTTCTTCGCGCCTAGGCGTGAAATGGTATTTTTCAGAAGCTAGAGGCAGAACTTTTCATGCTATGGCTTGACATTTCCTACGCCATGGCACAAACCGAGGATTATGAAGAAGTGAAAACAGAGTTTTTCATGCTATGGCGTGATGTTTCTTGCGCCTAGGCGTGAACTGGGAAAAAGTTGTGAATCGAGACAGATTTTTTAATGCTATGGCGTGACATTTCTTACGCCTAGGCGCGAGTCGCTGAATGAAAAAAAAAAAAGAAAATTCCTTCGGAAATCGGGGAAGGAAAGTTGCAAATTAAGGACTCCTGGAGATATAAGGATCGATTTATTTAGGTCAAAGGAGGAAAAGAAAAAAAGAAAACACAAGTTGGCGGCTGGAACATCACGAACAAGAGAGACGAAGTGGAAGAGCGAAGAACGATCGTGAAGCAAATTTTCTTCTTCTTTCAAAATTCATTTCTTCTATTTTGTTTTGAAATTAAATTTGTGGATTTTAGCTATGAATTCTATGCGTAGCTAAACCTCTTTTGATGAGATTTAGGGGATCTGACCCCGGTTGTCGACTCATGAATATTGATTTTTGACTTCCGATGAATGCTTAATTATGCTATTGATTTGTTTTGCATTGTTGGAGCTTAGCTAACTCTATCAATATTTTATATCGTGTTTTATTTCGAAAGAAAATTTCATGATAGGAACAAATAGCATGATTCATGGATCTACAATTTAAATAGACATATGAAATTGGGTACATGTTGATAGTGATAGTCCAGTAGGTCGAAATATAAGGGATTCCACGAATCGTGAATGCAATCATCTATGATAAATAATTGAAGACATTTGATTATTTCATAGCCTCAAATTAGTTTAGCATAACTTGAAAGAGTATGTTAATGAATTAGGGAATCTTGTCAAAAACGTGAATTGGTTGTCGGAAGTAATTTTCAGAGTTGATCAGGGGAAGGTGAACCGAAAATCTCAACATTTTCTCCACTATTTGAATTTAATTTACTAAGATTGATTTAATTCTTGATTTTTATTTATTTTTGCATTTATTTAATTTCTTGTCATTAAGTAGTTAATAAAAACAAATTTCATTTTTCGTAAAAGTGAAGTAAGGATTAATATTTAGGTAGAAATTGTGCAACTAGTCCATGTGGACGATACTCATATTCACATATTATATTATAATTTGCATCGTGCACTTAAGATTATTTCGAGCATGCGAGATACATTTATTTTCTGAAATTCATAGTGCAAGAAAAGTTCGATCAAGTTTTTGGCGCCGTTGTCGGGGACTTTTTGATTTACAATTTTCTGCTTAGATATCTTCTATAATTTCACTTTATATTCTTACGAATTATCCATCTTACCTTTGCAGGATTTTCTAGTGGTGCATGCTACCATCCTCGTGCTCGGAACTCGTACCCTTTGATCCAGAAATCGAGAGAACTTTTCGCAGGAGACGAAGACAACAACGAGCTGAGATGGCAGAGAACGAACCACCATGCATAAATAACGGTGATGGCGATGCTAATAATACACCTGTATATAGATCCATGATGGACTGTGGCATACCTACTATTGAGGATGTTCGACCGAGTATCGTTAGACCAACAGTGACATCTAATCATTATGAGATAAAGCCAGCAATCATCCAGATGATCCAGAACACAGTCCAATTCGGTGGATCTTCCATCGATGATCCTAATGCTCATATTGAGAACTTCTTGGAAATCTGTGATACTTTCAAACAACAGGGAGTTTTTGATGACGCTGTTCGTCTGCGTTTATTTCCTTTTTCATTAAGAGACAAAGCTAAATCGTGGTTGAATAGTTTACCTGCAGGTTCTATCATAACATGGGGAGATTTGGCTAAAGCGTTCCTTACTAAGTACTTTCCTCCCCCTCGAAGTCCATGAAGCTGAGAACCGACATCATTATGTTTGCTTAAGGGGAAAAAGAGTCGTTGTATGAGGCATGGGAGCGCTACAAAGACATGCTAAGGCGATGCCCACATCATTAGATGCCTGACTGGCTCGTGTTACAAACTTTCTATTATGGTTTATTACCTGCAAATCGTACTATGTTAGATGCAGCTGCAGGTGGGAATCTTTTGCGTAAATCGCCGGAAGATGGTTATGAACTGTTTGAGGAGATGGCCTCTAGTAGCTATCAACCTCAATCTGAGAGGAGCCTGATGCAAAAATCAGCAGTAATTCATCAAGTGGACACATTCACTTCAATGACAGCACATCTGGAGCCTATGAATAAGAAGATTGATGGATTGAGTATAGGAAATTCTGCGATGCACATTCAGGAGGTGTTCTGTGATAGGTTCCAAGGTGAGAATTTCACTAAAGATTGTCAAATTGGTAACCCTTTTTATGTGCAGGATGAGGCACCAGTGAATCATGTGGGAATCCAAAACCGCCCCAAGTTTGACCCGTATTCAAATACATATAATCCGGGGTGGAAGAAACATCCGATCTTTTCATGGGGTGTTCAAAAAAATCAGTCTCGGCCATATCAGAATAAAAATCACGTGAAGCAACCTCAAGAGGAGAAGTCCAGTTTAGATCAAATGATGCAAAAGTTTATATCATCCACTGAGACTCGAATGCAGAACCAAGACGCAACTATAAGGGGTTTGGAAAATAAAACAGGGCAGCTGGCAAAGAGGATGTCAAATCGAGAGCCAGGATCTTTGCCAAGTGACACTGAGACTAATCCAAAGGAGCAAGTAAAGGCCTTGGAGTTGCGAAGTGGGAAGAAACTGGAAACCAAAGCGTTGGAGCACGAAGAGAAAAATAATGAGGGTGAGAAAGAGCCATATACAGGTAAGTCATCTGACCCTACACAATCACCCACATCAAAATCTAATATTGTTATCCCACCTCCGTTTCCTGCAGCAATGAAGAAAGCGAAACTTGATTCGCAATTTTCAAAATTTCTTGAGGTGTTTAAGAAGTTACACATTAATATACCTTTTGCTGACGCGTTATTGCAAATGCCTAGTTATGCAAAATTTTTGAAGGAAATCTTAGCAAGCAAGAGGAAAATAGAGGAGCATGCCATGGTAAACTTAACTGAAAATTGTTCTGCATTAGTGCAAAACAAAATTCCTCCGAAGTTGAAAGATCCTGGGAGTTTTTCTATCCCTTGAATGATTGGTGATGTGGTTTTTCATAAGGCTCTTTGTGATTTGGGTGCCAGCATTAACTTGATGCCATTTTCTGTGTTTAGGAAGCTTGGAATGGGAGAACCAAAGCCTACAAGAGTTTCTCTGCAACTGGCAGATAGATCCATAAAGTACCCACGTGGAATAATTGAAGATGTGCTGGTTTAAGTGGACAAATTTATTTTCCCAGTAGATTTTGTGGTGCTTGACATGTAGGAGGACCTGGATATGCCATTGATCTTGGGTAGATCTTTTCTGGCAACCGGAAAAGCCCTAATTGACGTTCAAAAAGGGAAGTTGTTATTGAGAGTAGGAGAGGAGGAAATCAATTTTGATGTTTTTAATGCACTAAAGCACACACTGCACAATCATGATTGTTTTAGGATTGATTCATTGGATTCACTTGTTCATGATTTTGTGCAGGATGAGTTAAAAGACCCCTTATAAGCTGCACTTATAAATGATGGATGTGAGGACGACTTTGATGAAGAGAGGAAAAATATCATTGCATATTTTACTGCTAATCCTCCATTGAAGAAGCAAGTGCGATTCAGACTCGAAGAATTGGGAGATAGGAAGGATTTGGTCCTTCAACAATTGAGCATTGATGCACCACCTACTCTAGAACTCAAACCTTTACCTTCACATCTAAAATAGGTTTATTTAGGAGATGATAATAATTTATCGGTTATTATTTCTTCTTGTCTGACAGGTGCGATGGAGGAAAAGTTGGTACACATCTTGAAGGAGCATAAGAGAGACTTCGCATGGAAGGTGGCAGACATTAAGGGAATCAATCCATCGATTTGCATGCACAAAATTCTGATGGAGGATAGGTACTCTCTTTGGTTCAACCTCAGCGGAGGCTGAACCCGAAGATGCAAGAGGTAGTAAAAGCTGAGTCCATTAAACTTTTGGACGCATGTATCATCTATCCTATTTCTGACAGCGCATGGGTGAGTCATATGAAAGAGTGGGTGCCCGGTTAGCCAACTTGTGGCTAAGGGCTTTTATGACTCTATGTATAAACAATCTTTGTTTAATATAATTTACATTCATTAATGGCATTTTCTTTGTCTTTCTTCATATTGTTATATTGTGATATACTATTGTTGTTTTGATAAAGACCTTGAATATACTATAGTGTAAGTAAGATGAGATAGTGAATAAAGAGAGATCACTATTATGAAACACATCTTATAGTCACTGTATATTCTAAACAGTTCCTAGTCAATTGAGCCGTCCGCTAATAAGGATAAGGATCGCTCGATATTGAGACTAGCATTTGTGATGCCAAGTACCACGTTTCATTGGTAATGGACATGGAGATGTTCAAAGCATGCAAATGGATATTCATATGATGAATGATCGAACTACCCTATTCGGACTTTCCAAATGGTTATTATTATTTGAGTGGATAAGTCCGCGGTTTTGGTTGTACACCATTAGTCCTTACTACTTGAAACATCATTGAGACTCTATAAGCTAGTACTGTACTTTGACTCGTTTACCGACTCTATTGAGGTCATCAGGTGTCGGGATTGGGTACAGTTACGACACATATAGGAGTCGATGCTTTGTTGTCAAGGATTCACCACATACTTATGAGTGTGGATATCCTATGCGATCTGAGGAGATATTAGTGTGGCGAATCTCTGACCAGAGTACATGATGTGTTTTAGGTTACTCGTTTTTCCTAGTAACACATGCGATGTCACTATTTGATCTCCAAGATGTAATGCATAGTTATCGAATCTCGAACGACTCTCGATGCACCAATGGTTGTTGATTCGATCGGGATATATGGATGAAGGGACCGTACTGTACGCTAACCAAAATCTACTGGTTCTTGCAGGCACTATCAGTGATACCTAGGGAATCATGGGGCGATGTTGCTAGGCGCTCTTACCATGATTCGATGGGTAAGTCGGAAATTGTTGTTCCGAGTCACAAGGAGTTGTGAGCCCACGGCTAGCTGTATCCCTAAACCATTGAGGGTCACACAAGTAATGGATTACTAAACCCCGTTGAGATAGTTAAATTTAAAGAGTTAAATTTAATGAAAGAGAAGTTGGACTTTTTAACTAAAAGGGAGTGGAATTTCTTAAAATGACATAAGGATGGGCATTTTTGGAAATCACTGAATTCGGATTCAGAAAAATTATCTTGATTTTAAAATATGCATAAATGGTTTTTGTGCACATTGGTAAAATCAGTTTATCAATCGGAGTCACGATGAATTTTATATTAATTTCTATAATAACAGGCTTGGCTTGTTGGGCTTAAGTTATTGATTGTGGGCCCTAAGGAGTTAGTGTCCTAATACAATTATAACTTAATCTAGTCTAGAAATTATCTATAAATACATGTATAGTGTTCAAAAATTACATAGCATTCACTCTTGAAATTTTCGAAAATACTGCATAATATTTCAAGGGGAATTTTTGAATTCCTCTGCTCCTTTTTGAGATAATTCAGTCTGTAATTTTTGTGAAAAATTACATTCTGAATTGACAGATCAAATCTATTTATTCTCTTCGATAAACATCTGATTGATTTCTAGTGCAATCAATCAGAGGGTTTTAGTTTTCTATTCGTGGACTTAATTCCGAAGGTTGATCGTGATAGTCATCGGTTCCCGGGATTTACAAGAAGAGCAGATTAAATTCTGTTGGAGTCCATAATCAAGCCTTAGCTTGAAGAGGTAAAATATTTAACTATGTTTATTATTTTACTTGCAACAATTTTAATCGTTAGGATTTGATACCCACGATATGGAATCGTTCCATATCGAAAAATAAAATTTTTAAACTTTCGCTGCTCCGGGTATCACATCTGTGTGATCAGAGAACGCGTGTTCCAACATCATATACAGTGTGTTCCTAAGAAAGGTGGTATAACTGTGATAAAAAATGACAAAAATGAGTTGATATCCACTAGAACGGTTACGGGGTGGCGTGTGTGCATTGATTATAGGAAGTTGAATGACGCCACCCATAAGGACCATTTTCCCCTCCCCTTCATTGATCAAGTGCTTGAGCGATTGTCAGGTCATGAATTTTATTGTTTTCTAGGTGGGTATTCGGGATATAATCAAATCATGAGTGCACCAGAGGACCAAGAGAAAACAACTTTCACTTGACCCTATGGTACCTTTGCGTATAGGCGGATGCCATTTGGATTGTGTAATGCACCCGCCACTTTTCAAAGATGTATGACTACTATTTTTCATGACATGACAGAGAATTTCCTAGAGATATTCATGGATGAATTTTCTATTTTTGGATCTTCTTTTGATGACTGTCTGAAAAATCTACGTTTGGTGCTATTACGATGTGAGGAAACTAACTTGGTTTTGAATTGGGAGAAATGTCATTTTATGGTACAGGAAGGCATCGTTCTTGGGCACAAAATTTCTGAACAGGGAATGGAGGTGGATAAAGAGAAAGTGGAAGTCATCAAAAATCTACCTCCACCAACATCTATTAAGGGAGTGAGAAGTTTCTTAGGGCACGCCGGTTTTTATCGGCGATTTATTAAAGATTTTTCTAAAATTGCTAAGCCCCTATCCTCTTTACTCATGAAAGATGTACCTTTTGACTTTAATTCTAATTGTGTGCAGGCATTTGAGATCTTGAAGGAGCGACTGGTGACAGCTCCTATTTTGGTAGCCCTGATTGGGATCTTCCATTCGAGGTAATGTGCGACGCTAGTGATATGGCTGTAGGTGTTGTTTTGGGTCAGAGGAAAAACAAGGTATTCCATACTATATACTATGCGAGTAAGACCTTAGATGAAGCTCAATTGAATTATGCAACCACTGAAAAACAATTACTCGCTATAGTATTCGCATTTGATAAGTTTCACTCCTACCTTGTTTTATCTAAAGTTGTTGTGTACATCGATCACTCGGCACTGAAATATTTACTTGCTAAAAAGGATGCTAAGCCTAGGTTGATTTGGCGGATATTATTGTTGCAAGAATTTGATCTGGAAATAAAAGATAAGAAGGGGGTAGAGAATGTAGTGGCGGATCACCTTTCTAGGCTTGAGTATGTCAGCGAGGACACGAAAAAAGAAAAGGGTGATATTGATGATTGGTTTCCGGATGAACAATTATTTTCATTAAAAGATTGCCCATGGTAAGCGAATTTTGCTAATTATCTGGTGACAGGCACGCTTCCACCGAATTTGACATTTCACCAACGAAAGAAATTTTTATCTGATGTGAAATATTATTTTTGGGAGGAACCATTTTTGTTTAAGATTTGTGCAGATTCCATGATACGGAGATGTGTGCCCGAAGAAGAGATTCAACCAATCTTGAGTCACTGCCACGATCGAGAGGTAGGCGGTCACTTTGGACCGACAAAAACAGCAGCAAAGGTATTAGAATCTGGTTTTTATTGGCCTACTGTGTTTAGGGATGCTCGTGCATATGTTATTGCATGTGATCGGTGTCAGCGCACAGGTAACATCTCCAATCGCAATGAAATGCCTTTAAACAATATTATGGAGTGCGAGGTATTTGATGTATGGGGCATATATTTTATGGGACCGTTTCCCACATCTTTCTTGAAAAAATATATTTTTGTTGCGGTTGACTATGTGTCAAAATGGGTCGAAGCAGAGGCTTGTGTGACTAATGATGCTCATGTGGTATTGAAATTTTTAAAGAAAAATATTTTTAATCTCTTTGGCACACCACGAGCAATCATTAGTGATGGTGGGACACATTTTTGCAACAAATTATTTGAAAAACTTTTGGCAAAATATGGTGTCACGCACAAGATCTCTACTCCGTACCATCCCCAGACTAGTGGGCAAGTGGAAGTGTCAAATCGTGAAATAAAAATAATTTTGGAAAAAACGGTGATCATAAGTAGAAAATATTGGTCTGTCAGGTTAGATGATGCCCTATGGGCATATCGTACTGCTTTCAAGACACCTATAAGCACTTCACCTTATAGGTTACTTTTTGGTAAATCTTGTCACCTGCCTGTAGAACTGAAGCATAAAGCATATTGGGCGATTAAATCACTAAATTTTGATTTTATGGCTGCAGGTGAGAAGAGACTATTAGAGTTGGCCCAGCTGGAAGAATTCCGTGATAAAGCATATGATCTGGCGCTATCCTATAAAGAACGCACGAAAAGGAGTCATGACAAGCGCATCACACAAAGGGAGTTCAAAGAGGGAGACGCAGTGTTGCTTTTTAACTCAAGGTTGAGGTTGTTTCCAGGCAAGCTAAAATCGCGATGGTCCAGACCATTTGTCATTGAAAAAGCCTATCCCGGAGCAATTGTGCTGAAAGATTCCCAAGAAAAGAATTTCACTATCAATGCTCAACGCCTGAATCACTACATGGGTGAACACTTTGAGCCGAAAGTTGGAACAGATGTGTTCCAGTCAGAGACCGCATAAATCTAAATCTGGCAAAGTCGATTATAAATTGAGAACTATTTCTTTATCCTCTGTTTGTTATTTCAGTTGAACCTTTTATTTCCGTTTCGTGTGATTTTTTTTAAAACAAATAATAATAATAAATTTGAAGGGCCCGGATCACGCCTAGGCGAGCGTTTTTCTCCGCCTGGGCGTGAATTTCACTGGTTTAAATAAATTTTTTTGTATCTTAAATTCACGCCATGGCATGCCATTTCTTAGGCCATGGCGTGAAAACCTCTGGTTTCAATTCTTCGGAACGCAATAAGTCACGCCATGGCGTGAGCATATTCACGCCTAGGCGCGACAGATTTGCGTATTAAAATACACAGATCCCTCTCTTTATTTTCAATTTTCCTTATCTTATTTCTTCCCCTTTTCGAACCCTAAAACCTCCCCAATTTTAGAATCCGATAACTCACTCCCAAATCTCTCAAATATTCAGGTTTCGATCGGTGAGGAAGCTCCGAGCATAAATCCCTAACGCCTCATCTCGCGCCTAGAAGTATAGTATGGTGCAGAACATCTAATTTCGAGACTCCAAGCTTAAATTTCTTTCGGGACCAATCCATTCCAAGAGGCTCTATCTTCTCACTCGGATTTCATGGGACCAAAAAGAGCTAGGGTTGTGGGTTCTTCATCATCTTCTTCATCAATTATCGCGGGTAAGTTTGTTTCCCAAGAGGCTAAAAACAGATATGATCATTCTAAGATTAATCGTACGCTATGGCTCGAGAGGGGCTTTCATTTGTCTACTGACACCAGGATAGGGTGTTATATTCATGATATGATACTAGATAGAAACTGGAACTTGTTTTGTGCTCAACCGAAAGCAGGAGTTATTCCATTGGTCCGAGAATTCTATGCCAACGCTAAAGAGGGCAAGGAGCGGATTGTGTTTGTGAGAGGAAAGTGGGTGAATTATGGAGAGGCAAGGATTAATGAGTTGTTTGGATTACCACCAGTTGATACGACTGCGTATGATGCACTTTGCGCGGAACCGGACTATATGGAAATCATGCGGGATTTATCTCATGATGGGGCCGTGTGGAGTGACCCCATCAAATTTTTTAATTTTAAGTCCATGTATCTTAAGATTAAGCCGTCAATGTGGTATGTTTTTTTGGTTCGCTGATTGATGCCCGTGTCCCATGTTAGTGAAGTTCATATGGACCGGGCAGTTATGTTGTTCGCAATTACGCAGGGAATCCCAATCAATGTTGGCCGCATTATCTCAAGCCAAATTCTACAATGCGCCAACAACCCGAAATCGAAGCTATTTTTCCCGAATATCATTACAGAGTTGTGCGCTTTGGCCAGTGTTGACACGGGTGTCGATGATGAATGGATCCAACCGCAATGAGAAGGTCGATGATATTTGTGCATGGATTGCGCGTCAGGATGCATATCAGGCGTATCGGAGTGAATTTGGTAGTGTGAATGCCCAGTATATGATGTCCACTGAGTCTATGACGCATGACATTGTCACGCACTTGGGTTTTGATGTTTCCCGATACCTGAAAGAGTGGGTGCCCGGTTAGCCAACTTGTGGCTAAGGGCTTTTATGACTCTATGTAAAACAATCTTTTGTTTAATATAATTTACACTTTTATAATGGCATTGACTTTATCTTTCTTCATAATGTTATATTATGATATGCTATTGTTGTTTTGATAAAGACCTTGAATATACTATAGTGTATGTAAGATGTGGTAGCACATGGGGATGGCTATCATGAAACACATCTTATAGTCACTGTATATTCTAAACAGTTCCTAGTCAATTGAGCCGTCCACAAATAAGGATAAGGATCGCTCGAGATTGAGACTAGCATTTGCGATGCCGAGTACCACGTTTCATTGGTATGGAACATAGAGATGTTCAAAGCATGCAAATGGATATTCATATGATGAATGATCGAACTACCCTATTCGGACTTTCCAAGTGGTTATCACTTATCGAGTGGATAAAGTCCGCGGTTTTGGTTGTACACCATTAGTCCTTATTACTTGAAACATCATTGAGACTCTATATGCTAGTACTGTACTTTGACTCGTTTACCGACTCTATTGGGGTCATCAGGTGTCGGGATTGGGTACAGTTACGACACATATAGGAGTCGATGCTTTGTTGTCAAGGATTCACCACATACTTGCGAGTGTAGATATCCTATGCGATCTGAGGAGATATTAGTGTGACGAATCTCTGGCCAGGGTACATGATGTGTTTTAGGTTACTTGGTGTTCCTAGTAACACATGCGATGTCACTAATAGATCTCCAAGATGTTATGCATAGTTATCGAATCTCGAACGACTCTCGATATACCAATGGTTGTTGATTTGATCGGGATATATGGATGAAGGGACCTTACTGTACGCTAACCAAAATCTACTGGTTCTTGCAGGCACTATCAGTAATACCTAGGGAATCAATGGGGCGATGTTGCTAGGCGCTCTTACCATGATTCGATGGGTAAGTCGGAAATTGTTGTTCCGAGTCACAAGGAGTTGTAAGCCCACGACTAGCTGTATTCCTGAACCATTGAGGGTTACAAAAGTAATGGATTACTAAAACCCCGTAGAGATAGTTAAATTTAAAGAGTTAAATTTAATGAAAGAGAAGTTGGACTTCTTAACTAAAGGGAGTGGGATTTCCTAAAATGACATAGGGATGGGCATTTTTGGAAATCACTGAATTCGGATTCAGAAAAATTATCTTGACTCTAAAATATACATAAATGGTTTCTGTGCACATTGGTGAAATCAGTTTATCAATCGGAGTTACGATGAATTTTATATTAATTTCTATAACAACAGGCTTGGTTTGTTGGGCTTAAGTTATGGATTATGGGCTTTAAGGAGTTAGAGTCCTGATACAATTATAACTAGAAATTATCTATAAATAGAGGTGTTGGGTTCAAAAATTAGACACATTGAATACTTCAATTTTCAAAATTCACTCTATACTATTCAAGAGGATTTTTCGAAAATTCCTCTGTCCCTTTTGGAGAAAATTCGACTTGTGATTTTTGTGAAAATTTACAAATCAAATTAACAGATCATATCTATTTATTCTCTACGTAAAACTTCTGATTGATTTCTAGTGCAGTCAATCAGAGGGTTTCTGTTTTTCATTCGTGGACCTAATTCCGGAGTTAGACCGTGACTGTCATCGATTCCCGGGATTTAAAAGAAGAGCAAATTAAATTCTGTTGGAGCCCACGATCAAGCATTTGCTTGACGAGGTAAAAATTTAATTGTGATTTTATTTTTACTTGAACAAATTTAATCGTAAAAAGTTTTGATACCCATATATGGAATCGTTCCATATAATAAAATAAAATTTTAAACTTTCGCTGCACCGGGTATCAATTCTTAATTGATCTGAACACCGTTTTCCAATAGTGGTATCAGAGCCAGGTTGCTCAGATCAAACGATTAAATTAATCGATTGTATAAAATTTTTAAGCCTCGGTTTTTGAAACAAAACGAAAATTTAAAATTGAATTTTAATGGGCAAATCGGGCAGCGATCGTTGCTGCCCGGGGCAGCGATGGGCTGCCTTGTCCGGGCCCCTTTTTTGGGGCGCGGGCTGCCCGGGATTGTCCCGGGCAGCCCGGAAAAATTATTTTTAATTTTTAATTAAAATTTTAATTTTTTGAAATTCTAGTTTTTGATCCGATCGAAAATTGTTTTTGATTGGTTCACGAGGCATCGAATCGAATTGTTCGAGTCCGAAAATTTTAAAATTGATATTTGGATAAATTTGAATTTTTGGAAAATTTATAAATTTTATCCGTTAAATTAAATTTTATAAAATTAATTATTTTGGTACAATTGATGATAAGATATGATCTTATGGATGGATAAGATAAAATATGATTTTATCTTTTAAATTATGATGCCTTTGCATGTTTATCCAATTATTTAATTATTGAATTAATTAATTGATAAAGGATGATCGATTGCCATGACCAATGTTTTAGGTGTATGTTAGGTGATTTACATTTGTCTTATTGTTGTTGGTGTTTATTAATGGGCTTGGTTTATAGCCCAATATGATTGTCATATGTAATAAAAGTGGGCCTGGTTTATGGCCCGTTTGTTGGAAAACAATGATCAGATCAATCAGAATTGATACCCGGTGCAGCGGAAGTTTTAAAATTTTATATGGAACGATTCCATATCATGGGTATCAAAACTTTACGATTAAATTGTGCGTGTAAAAATTAAATAACAATTAAATTTTTACCTTGAAATCTCGAAACGAGATTATGGACACCAACAGATAACTCTGCTCTTGTTGTATATCCCAGGAACTGATGGACGAACAATTCTTCAATCAGGTCCACGAACAGAATTCGAATTCCTCTGATAGATTGCACTAGAAAATCTATCAGAAGTTTCTACGAATAGAATTAATGAATTTGATCCGTTAAACCAGACTGCAAATTCGAAATTCACAGGCTGGAATTTTCGAACAGAGAGGAGAAGGGGCGGCCACACCTAGAGAGAACAGCTAGGGTTTTCGAAAATTTTGTGACCTCTGTTGTGTAATTTCTGTACTGCAATAACTTATTTATAATGTGGGCTGCTAACAGCTTAGGGCTCATTAGTCATAAGTTCAAGTCTGACAAGCAAAGCTCGCATGTTCAAAAATTAATATAAAATTCATCGTGACTCAGATTGATAAACCAACTTCACCAATGTGCACAGAAACCATTTCTGCATCTTTTTAAAGTCAAGATAAATTTTCTGAATTCGAATTCAGTGATTTCCAAAAATGCCCATCCCTATGTCATTTTAGGAAATCTTACTCTTCTACTCTGATATAAGAAGTCCTACTTCTTTGTTCATTAAATTTAACTCTTTAAATTTAACTATCTCAACGGGAATTAGAAATCCATTACTTGTGTGACCCTCAATGGTTCAGGGATACAGCTAGCCGTGGGCTCACAACTCCTTGTGACTCGGAACAACAATTTCCGATTTGCCCATCGAATCATGGTAAGAGCGCCTAGCAACATCGTCCCATGATTCCCTAGGTATCACTGATAGTGCCTGCAAGAACCAATAGATTTTTGTTAGCGTACAGTACGGTCCCTTCATCCATATATCCCGATCGAATCAACAACTATTGGTAAATCGAGAGTCGTTCGAGATTCGATAACTATGCAATGTATCTTGAAGATCAAATAGTGACATCGCATGTGCTACTAAGAAACCATTTCTTAAAACACATCATGTACTCTGGCCAGAGATTCGTCACTCTAATATCTCCTCAGATTGCATAGGATATCCACACTAGCAAGTATGTGGTGAATCTTTGACAACAAAGCATCGACTCCTATATGTGTCGTAACTGTACCCAATCCCGACACCTGATGACCCCAATAGAGTCGATAAACGAGTCAAAGTACAGTACTAGCATATAGAGTCTCAATGATGTTTCAAGTAGTAAGGACTAATGGTGTACAACCAAAACCGCGGACTTTATCCACTCGATAAGTGATAACCACTTGGAAAGTCCGGATAGGGTAGTTCGATCATTCATCGTATGAATATCCATTTGCATGCTTTGAACATCTCTATGTTCCATACCAATGAAACGTGGTACTCGGCATCGCAAATGCTAGTCTCAATCTCAAGCGATCCTTATCCTTATTAACGGACGGCTCAATCGACTAGGAACTGTTTAGAATATACAGTGACTATAAGATGTGTTTCATGATAGCCATCCCCATGTGCTACCACATCTTACATACACTATAGTATATTCAAGGTCTTCATCTAAACATTTTATAGTATGTCACAACATAATAATATGATAAAAGATAAAGTAAATGCCATTATAAAAGTGTAAATTATATTAAACAAAAGATTGTTTATACATAGAGTCATAAAAGCCCTTAGCCACAAGTTGGCTCACCGGGAACCCACTCTTTCAATCTCCCACTTGCCCTAAAGCCAACTAGTCATACTACGCAGTCCCATTGCTTCGCGATGTTTGTCAAATAATGGTCCTGGCAAGGGCTTAGTAAGTGGATCAGCGATATTGTCTGCAGAGGCCACTCTCTCGACAGTGATGTCTCCTCTTTCCACGATCTCCCGGATGATGTGGTATTTCCTCAGTACGTGTTTGGATCTTTGATGAGACCTTGGTTCCTTTGCTTGAGCAGCGGCACCCGTGTTGTCACAGTACACCGGGACTGGACCAACAACTTCAGGAATAACGCCCAACTCTTGGACGAAATTCCTCATCCAAATGGCCTCTTTAGCAGCAGCTGATGCCGCAATGTATTCTGCCTCAGTGGTGGAATCCGCTGTGGTGTCCTGCTTGGAACTCTTCCAAGAGACAGCACCGCCATTGAGCATGAACACAAATCCAGAGGTTGACTTCGAGTCATCCACGTCACTTTGGAAGCTAGAGTCGGTATAGCCTTCCAATTTCAATTCTCTTCCTCCATATACCATGAACATATTCTTAGTCCTTCGTAAGTACTTAAGAATGTCTTTCACGGCTTTCCAATGCATTTGATCGGGATTGGCTTGATATCTGCTCGTGACACTCAGAGCAAATGCTACATCCGGTCTGGTAGATATCATCCCATACATGATACTACCTATGGCTGACGCATATGGTACATGTGTCATTTTCTCTATCTCTTCATCAGTCTTGGGACACATGGACTTGGATAGAGAAACTCCATGACACATAGGTAGATGTCCTCTCTTGGACCCATCCATTGAAAACCTTTTCAATATTGTGTCGATGTAGGTTGCTTGAGTGAGTCCTATCATTCTCTTAGATCTATCTCTATAGATCTGTATCCCTAGAATATAGGATGCCTCACCCAAATCCTTCATCGATAATCTACCTGATAACCATATCTTTGTTGACTGCAACATCCCTACGTCATTCCCAATGAGTAGGATGTCATCAACATAAAGTACTAAGAATGTCACAGCATCCTTAACTACTTTCTTGTACACGCATGGTTCCTCCGGGTTCTTGATGAAACCAAAATCCTTTATTGTTTCATCAAATTTCTGGTTCCAACTTCTTGATGCTTGTTTGAGACCATAGATCGATCTCTGAAGCTTGCATACCTTATGCTCGCTTCCCATGGATGTGTATCCCTCAGGCTGCGTCATATAGATCTCTTCCTTAATATTTCCATTAAGAAATGCAGTCTTCACATCCATTTGCCATATCTCATAGTCATACCAAGCAGCTATGGCAATAAGGATTCTTATGGACTTGAACATTGCAACTGGTGAAAAGGTTTCATCATAGTCAACTCCTTGTCTTTGAGTTAACCTTTCGCCACCAATCGTGCCTTGTAGGTCAATACCTTACCATCAGGCCCAAGCTTTCTCTTGTAGATCCATTTACACCCTATTGGAACAATTCCATCGGGAGGATCTACCAAAGACCAAACTTGGTTTGTATGCATCGAATCTATTTCCGACTGCATAGCTTCAAGCCATAAATTTGAATCCGCATCAGAAATTGCTTCCTTGAAGTTTCTTGGATCACATCCAACATCGGGTTCATCTTGATCCCCTTCAAGAAGAAGACCATATCGAATAGGAGGTCTAGAAGTCCTCTCGGATCTTCTAGTAACAGGCGTGTCCTCTGAAGATTCTTGAGGTATGGGATCATTATTTTGTATTTCGGGTTCTTCTCGAATTTCTTCGAGTTTCATCATCTCGCCTTTCTTATCCAATAAGAACTCCTTCTCCAAGAAGGTGGCATTCCTTGAAACAAACACTTTTGTTTCAGTAGGATGATAGAAATAATATCCGATTGAATTCTTCGGATACCCTACAAAATAACATAAGATGGATCGACTATCCAACTTATCTCCCACTGTCTGCTTCACGTAAGCTGGACATCCCCAAATCCTCAAGTACGAATACTTAGGAGTTTTGCCATTCCATAACTCGTATGGTGTTTTATCCACTGCTTTGGTGTGGACGTTGTTCAACAACAACACCGCCGTTTCAAGCGCGTAGCCCCAAAACGAAGGTGGAAGCTCAGTGAAGCTCATCATGGATCGAACCATGTCCAACAAAGTTCGATTACGACGCTCCGATACACCATTCAGCTGAGGTGTCATAGGAGGAGTCCACTGAGAGAGAATCCCATTCTCTTTCAGATAGTCCAAAAACTCGGTACTCAAGTATTCTCCACCTCGATCCGATCGAAGTGCTTTAATACTTTTACCTAGCTTGTTTTCTACTTCAGCCTTGAATTCTTTGAACTTTTCAAATGCTTCAGACTTATATTTCATTAAATATAAATACCCATACCTTGAATAATCATCAGTAAAGGTAATGAAGTAGGTGTGGCCAAATTGAGTACCAATTCTAAATGGACCACAAACATCTGTATGGATCAAATCCAACAGATTTTGACTACGCTCAGATTTCCCCTTGAATGGAGATTTAGTCATTTTTCCTTTCAGGCAGGATTCACAAGTAGGTAGAGAGTTAATATCAGACATATCAAACATGCCCTCTCCCACTAGCTTGTTCATCCTCCTTGAGAAAATATGACCTAGCCTAGCATGCCAAAGGTTTGCCGGGTTTTGACTATCGATTTTCCTTTTGTTCGTTGTTACTGGTTTATCAACATAATTTATTGGAACGTCTTTTAATTTTAAGTTATATAGATCGTTTTCAAGTTGTCCATTTCCAATCAAACATTCATTCTTGTAAATATTGCAAATCTCATTCACAAAATTGCAAGAAAAACCATCTCTATCAAGCATAGAAACAGAAATAATTTTTTAATCAAATCTGGAACAAATAAAACATCTCTCAAAAGTAACTTAAAATCGTTCTGCAAAATTAAATAAACGTCTCCCACAGCTTTGGCTTCAACTCTAGAACCATTTTCGAGCCTCAGCTGGGTCTCACCCATTCTAAGCTTGCGACTTCTTGTCATCACCTGCAAATCATTGCAAATGTGAGATCCACATCCTGTATCCAATACCCAAGAAGTAGTATTAAGTGAAACATTTATTTCAATATAAAACATACCCTTTGCAGTTCGCAACTGCTCTAGATATTCCTTGCAGTTACGTTTCCAATGACCGGGTTTCTTGCAGTGATGGCAAACATCCTTGGACTTTTCCATGTTTGAAGCCTTTGTCTTGTTCTTCTTCTCGGGTCCGGTTTTCTTGGATGGGGCAGAACGTTTCTTACCCTTTGTACTTGGCCCCTTCTTAGCAGAAGAAGAGGAGCCCACCAAGAGAACCGGTTTATCCTTCTTTAAAGTGGCTTCATAAGTTACAAGCATATTGACCATCTCTTCAAGGGAGGCCTCTATCTTGTTCATATTGAAATTCACCACAAAACCGTCAAACGATGAAGGAAGAGAGAGAAGTAATAAGTCCACATTGAGTTCATGCTCCAATACCAAATCAAGCGTTACCAACTTCTGAATGAGCCAAATCACGCGTACCCCATGATCACGGACCGAAGTCCCTTCATGCATGCGACACGTCATTAACTCTTTCACAGTAGCGAACCTTTCAGCTCTCGATTGAGCCCCAAAAAGTTCCTTGAGTTGTACGTGAATGTCAGCAGCATTCACGGTATCCTCAAATCGCCTCTAGAGTTCATCAGACATCGAAGCTTGCATATAGCATTTGGCCTTGATATCATGGTCCCACCATTTATCAAGTTTGGCCAACTCTTTCGGACTTATATCAGCTGGTGCTTCCTTCGGAGGAGATTTTTCTAACATGTAGAACATCTTCTCCGAGGTCAAGACAATCTTCAACTTACGGAACCATTCCGTATAGTTTGCGCCAGTCAGTTTATTTTGTTCGAGAATAGAGAATAGTGGATTACGCGAATTCATCTTAATGAAATACTGAAAAGAAACAGACAATAATCAGTGATTGTTTAATTAATTTACTAATACATAAAATAGGCAAAATTTATTTTATGAATCTCACTCCCACTATTTTAACGATTTCACTACCCTCTAGTGAAAACGGGAAACTGTTTTCCTTAGTGGGAACATGGAGTCCAATTGACAAACTATGGTCCCGAATAATATCAGCCAACCATAATTTTCAAAAGGTAGAGCCCAATTGCTTCCAAAGCAACCTCCACGTTTTTACCTCATGTCCAATAAGGGCCCAATAATATGACGCCGTTTATTGTGACACGTCAAGATGACCCATCAATATTAAGTTGTGATGGACGGTCGCCATGTGGATCCCCAATAATATGAGCAAATCCCATGGGAGTTCCACCCAACTTACAACATGTGTCGATCCAATGTACAGCTTTCCGACGAACGGGCCCCCCCAATAATATGAGTCGGACCGTATCCGCGGGTAGCATCTCATACATTGATCGTTGATGGAAGGTAGGAACATTTAAACAATATTTAAATTTCTTTTATTTATCTTGATATCAATTTTAAATCATATTTAAAATGAGGGATTTTAATTTTGAAAATTTGTCCCATCATTTAAAATTTGTATGCTTGCGGGATTCATACAATTTAGTCTAAACATGCATACTACGATAATATCATAAATTATATTTTAGGATGATCGATTCCATTACTAATCGATCCGTGGTTGCCAATCACGAGTCTAAGTCCAATCCTAGGTGATATGCAAGTATGCAATGCAATCCTATTACATTGTGCTTCCAATATACATTTCTTCAGTCTTTATTGTCTGCTGGGCCCACCTCCGTCTTCAAATCTTCATCTCCTACTAAGTATAATGTATTTACAATAAAAAACTATGACAAGTAGGGGATACATTTTAAGGGGTGGGAACGGGCCATAAACCAGGCCCACTTTTATTACATATGACAATTCATATTGGGCCATAAACCAGGCCCATTAATAAATCCAACAACAATAAAAATAAATGTAAATTCCCTAACATACACCTACAAAATTGGTCATGGCAATCGATCATCCTTATCCAATAATATTTAATTCAAAATTAATTTATTGGATAACATGCAATGGCAATTAAATTAAAAAGGATAAAATCATATTCCATATATAAAATCTTATTTTACATACAAAATCATATTTTATCTTTTTATCAAATAAAATCATATTTTACATATAAAATCCAATTTTATACATAAAATCATATTTTACTCAATATTTCCATAAGATCATATCTTATCATCAATTGTACCAAAAATAATTAATTTCATAAAATCTGATTTAACGATTAAAATCTATAAATTTTCCAAAAATTCAAATTTATCCAAAAATCAATTTTAAAATTTTCGGACTCGAACAATTCGATCCGACGCCTCGTGGACCAATCAAAAACAATTTTCGATCGGACCAAAAATAGAATTTTAACATATTAAAATTTTAATTAAAAAATAAAAATTAATTTTCCCGGGCCGCCCGGGACGATCCCGGGCAGCCCGCGCCCCAAAAGGGGCTCGGGCCGGGCAGCCCGTCGCTGCCCCTTGGGCAGCGACGATTGCTGCCCTGGGCAGCGCCGTGCGCTGCCCTGGGTAGCGATCACATCGCTGCCCTGCGCAGCACCCAGCGTTGCGCTGGGCAGCGACCATCGCTGCTCGTGTTTTGCCCGTCAAAAATTTAATTTTAAAAATTTGTTTTGTTTCAAAAACCGAGGCTTAAAATTTTTTTGTACAATTGATTAATTTAATCGCTTGATCTGAGCAACCTGGCTCTGATACCACTGTTGGAAAACTGTGATCAGATCAATCAGAATTGATACCCGGTGCAGCGGAAGTTTTAAAATTTTATATGGAACGATTCCATATCATGGGTATCAAAACATTACGATTAAATTGTGCGTGTAAAAATTAAATAACAATTAAATTTTTACCTTGAAATCTCGAAACGAGATTATGGACACCAACAGATAACTCTGCTCTTGTTGTATATCCCAGGAACTGATGGACGAACAATTCTTCAATCAGGTCCACGAACAGAATTCGAATTCCTCTGATAGATTGCACTAGAAAATCTATCAGAAGTTTCTACGAAGAGAATTAACGAATTTGATCCGTTAAACCAGACTGCAAATTCGAAATTCACAGGCTGGAATTTTCGAACAGAGAGAGGAGAGGGGGCGGCCACACCTAGAGAGAACAGCTAGGGTTTTCGAAAATTTTGTGACCTCTGTTGTGTAATTTTTGTACTGCAATAACTTATTTATAATGTGGGCTGCTAACAGCTTAGGGCCCATTAGTCATAAGTTCAAGCCTGACAAGCAAAGCCCGCATGTTCAGAAATTAATATAAAATTCATCGTGACTCAGATTGATAAACCAATTTCACCAATGTGCACAGAAACCATTTCTGCATCTTTTTAAAGTCAAGATAAATTTTCTGAATCCGAATTCAGTGATTTCCAAAAATGCCCATCCCTATGTCATTTTAGGAAATCTTACTCTTCTACTCTGATATAAGAAGTCCTACTTCTTTGTTCATTAAATTTAACTCTTTAAATTTAACTATCTCAATGGAAATTAGAAATCCATTACTTGTGTGACCCTCAATGGTTCAGGGATACAACTAGCCGTGGGCTCACAACTCCTTGTGACTCGGAACAATAATTTCCGACTTGCCCATCGAATCATGGTAAGAGCGCCTAGCAACATCGCCCCATGATTCCCTAGGTATCACTGATAGTGCCTGCAAGAACCTATAGATTTTGGTTAGCGTACAGTACGGTCCCTTCATCCATATATCCCGATCGAATCAACAACTATTGGTAAATCGAGAGTCGTTTGAGATTCGATAACTATGCAATGCATCTTGAAGATCAAATAGTGACATCGCATGTGCTACTAAGAAACCATTTCTTAAAACACATCTTGTACTCTGGCTAGAGATTCGTCACACTAATATCTCCTCAGATTGCATAGGATATCCACACTAGCAAGTATGTGGTGAATCCTTGACAACAAAGCATCGACTCCTATATGTGTCGTAACTGTACCCAATCCCGACACCTGATGACCCCAATAGAGTCGGTAAACGAGTCAAAGTACAGTACTAGCATATAGAGTCTCAATGATGTTTCAAGTAGTAAGGACTAATGGTGTACAACCAAAACCGCGGACTTTATCCACTCGATAAGTGATAACCACTTGGAAAGTCCGGATAGGGTAGTTCGATCATTCATCGTATGAATATCCATTTGCATGCTTTGAACATCTCTATGTTCCATACCAATGAAACGTGGTACTCGGCATCGCAAATGCTAGTCTCAATCTCAAGCGATCCTTATCTTTATTAACGGACGGCTCAATCGACTAGGAACTGTTTAGAATATACAGTGACTATAAGATGTGTTTCATGATAGCCATCCCCATGTGCTACCACATCTTACATACACTATAGTATATTCAAGGTCTTCATCTAAACATCTTATAGTATGTCACAACATAATAATATGATAAAAGATAAAGTAAATGCCATTATAAAAGTGTAAATTATATTAAACAAAAGATTGTTTATACATTGAGTCATAAAAGCCCTTAGCCACAAGTTGGCTCACCGGGCACCCACTCTTTCACCGTTCCCACCCCTAAAAATGTATCCCATATTTGTCATCGAAATTTATTGTAAATTTATTAGACTTAGTGGGAGAAAAAGATTTGAAGAAATGGTGGGCCCAGCAGACAATGAAGACCGAAGAAATGTAAATTGGAAACTCAATGTAATAGGATTGCATTGCATACTTGCATATCACCTAGGATTGGACTTAGACTCGTGATTGGCAACCACGGGTCGATTAGTTAATGGGATCGATCATCCTTAAATAATATATGATATTATTGATGTATGCATGTTTAGACTAAATTGTATGAATCCCGCAAGCATACATAAATTGCATTATGAGACAAATTTTCAAAATTAAAAATCCCTCATTTTAAATATGATTTAAAATTGATATCAAGATTAATAAAAAGGGAATTTAAATATTGTTTAAATATTCCTACCTTCCATCAACGATCAATGTATGAGATGCTACCCGCGGATACGATCCGGCTCATATTATTGGGGGGCCCGTTCGTCGGAAAGCTGTACATTGGATCGACACATGTTGTAAGTTGGGTGGAACTCCCATGGGATTGGCTCATATTATTGGGGATCGACATGGCGATCGTCCATCACAACTTAATATTGATGGGTTATCTTGACATGTCACAATAAACGGCGTCATATTATTGGGCCCTCATTGGACATGAGGTAAAAACATGGGGGTTACTTTGGAAGTAATTGGGCTCTACCTTTTGAAAATTATGGTTGGCTGATATTATTCGGGATCATGATTTGTCAATTGAACTCCATGTTCTCACTAAGGAAAACAGTTTCCCGTTTTCACTAGAGGGTAGTGAAATCGTTAAAATAGTGGGAGTGTAATTCATAAAATTAAAATTCGCCATATTTTATGTCTTAGTTAATTAATTAAACAATCATTTATTATTGTCTGTTTCCTTTTCAGTATACTATTACAATGACTTCTCGCAATCCACTGTTTTCAATTCTCGAACAAAACAAATTGACTGGTGCAAACTATACGAAATGGTTCCGTAAGTTGAAAATTATTCTTACTTCGGAAAAAGCTTTCTAAGTGTTAGAGAAGCCGCCTCCGAAGGAAGCCCCGGCTAATACAAGTCCGGAAGAGTTGTCCAAACTTGATTTATGGTGGGACCATGATATCAAGGCCAAATGCTACATGCAGGCTTCGATGTCTGATGAGCTTCAAAGGAGATTCGAGGATGCCGTGAATGCTGCTGACATTCACAAGAACCTCAAGGAACTCTTTGGAGCTCAGTCAAGGTCGGAGAGGTATGCCACCGTCAGAGAGCTCATGACGAGCCGCATGCGAGATCGGACTTCGGTCCGTGAGCATGGGGTGCGCGTGATTGGGCTCATTGAAAAGTTGGTAACACTCGACTTGACTTTGGAGCATGAACTTAGCGTGGACTTGTTGCTTCTATCACTTCCTTCATCGTTTGACGGTTTTGTGATAAACTTCAATATGAACAAGATAGAGGCCACCCTTGAAGAGATGGTTAATATGCTTGTCACATATGAAGCCACACTAAAGAAGGATAAACCGGTACTCTTGGTTGGCTCCTCTTCTAACTCTAAGAAAGGACCAAGTGGAAAGGATAAGAAACGTTCTGCCCTGCCCAAGAAGATTGTACCAAATAAGAAGGGAAAGGCCAAGGCTTCAATTTGGATAAAAGATGAAAACGTTTGCCATTACTGCAAGAAACCCGGTCATTGGAAACGTAACTGCAAGGAATAACTCGAACAGTTGCGAACTGCAAAGGGTATGTTTTATATTGAAATAAATGTTTCGCTTAATACTTCTTATTGGGTATTGGATACCGGATGTGGATCTCACATTTGCAATGATTTGCAGATGATGACAAGAAGTCGTAAGCTAAGGATGGGTGAGACCCAGCTAAGGCTCGGGAATGGTTCTAGAGTCGAAGCCAAAGCTATAGGAGACATTTATTTAGTTTTGCAAAACAATTTTAAGTTATTTTTGAGAGATGTTTTATATGTTCCGGATTTGGTCAAAAACATTATATCTATTTCTATGCTTGATAGAGATGGTTTTTCTTGTAATTTTGTAAATGGGATTAGCAATATTTACAAGAATGAATGTTTGATTGGAAATGGACAACTTGAAAACGATCTATATAGCTTAAAATTAAAAGACGTTCCAATTAATTATGTTGATAAACCGGTAACAATAATTAAAAGGAAAGGCGATAGTCAAAACCCGGCAAACCTTTGGCATGCTAGGCTAGGTTATATTTCCTCAAGGAGGATGAACAAGCTAGTGGGAGAGGGCATGTTTGATATGTCTGATATTAACTCTCTACCTACTTGTGAGTCCTGCCAAAAGGGAAAAATGACTAAATTTCCTTTCAAAGGGAAACCTGAGCGTAGTCAAAATCTGTTGGATTTGATCCATACAGATGTTTGCGGTCCATTTAGGATTGGTACTAAATGTGGCAACACCTACTTCATTACCTTTACCGATGATCATTCTAGGTATGGGTATTTATATTTAATGAAATATAAGTCTGAAGCATTTGAAAGGTTCAAAGAATTCAAGGCTGAAGTAGAAAACAAACTAGGTAAAAGTATTAAGGCACTTCGATCGGATCGAGGTGGAGAATACTTAAGTACCGAGTTTTTGGACTATCTAAAAGAGAATGGGATTCTCTCTCAGTGGACTCCTCCGATGACACCTCAGCTGAATGGTGTTTTGGAGCGTCGCAATCGAACTTTGTTGGACATGGTTCGATCCATGATGAGCTTCACTGAGCTCCCACCTTCGTTTTGGGGCTACGCGCTTGAAACGGCGGTATTGTTGTTAAACAACGTCCACACTAAAGCAGTAGATAAAACACCATACGAGTTATGGAATGGCAAAGCTCCTAAGTATTCGTACTTGAGGATTTGGGGATGTCCTGCTTATGTGAAGCAGACAGTGGGAGATAAGTTGGATAGTCGATCCACCTTATGTTATTTTGTAGGGTATCCGAAGAATTCAATCGGATATTATTTCTATCATCCTGCTGAAACAAAAGTGTTTGTTTCAAGGAATGCCACCTTCTTGGAGAAGGAGTTCTTATTGGATAAGAAAGGCAAGATGATGGAACTCGAAGAAATTCGAAAAGAACCCGAGATACAAAATAGCGATCCTACACCTCAAGAATCATCACAAGACACGCCTATTACTAGGAGATCCGAGAGGACTTCTAGGCCTCCTATTAGATATGGTCTTCTTCTTGAAGGGGATCAAAGTGAACCCGACATTGGATGTGATCCAAGAAACTTCAAGGAAGCAATTTCTGATGCGGATTCAAATTTATGGCTTGAAGCTATGCAATCGGAAATAGACTCGATGCATTCTAACCAAGTTTGGTCTTTAGTAGATCCTCCCGATGGAATTGTTCCAATTGGGTGCAAATGGATCTACAAGAGAAAGCTTGGGCCTGATGGAAAGGTATTGACCTACAAGGCACGATTGGTGGCAAAAGGTTATACTCAAAGACAAGGAGTTGACTAAGATGAAACTTTTTCACCAGTCGCAATGTTCAAGTCCATAAGAATCCTTATTGCCATAGCAGCATGGTATGACTACGAGATATGGCAAATGGATGTAAAGACTGCATTTCTTAATGGAAACATTAAGGAAGAGATCTATATGATGCAGCCTGAGAGATACACATCCATGGGAAGCGAGCATAAGGTATGCAAGCTTCAGAGATCAATCTATGGTCTTAAACAAGCATCAAGAAGTTGGAACCAGAAATTTGATGAAACGATAAAGGATTTTGGTTTTATCAAGAACCCGGAGGAACCATGCGTGTACAAGAAAGTAGTTAAGAATGCGGTAACATTCTTAGTACTTTATGTTGATGACATCCTACTCATGGGGAATGATGTAGGGATGTTGCAGTCAACAAAGATATGGTTATCAGGTAGATTCTCGATGAAAGATTTAGGTGAGGCATCCTATATTCTAGGAATTCAGATCTATAGAGATAGATCTAAAAGAATGATAGGACTCACTCAATCAACCTACATCGACACCATATTGAAAAGGATTTCTATGGATGAGTTCAAGAGAGGACATCTACCTATGTGTCATGGAGTTTTTCTATCCAAGTCTATGTGTCCCAAGACTGACGAAGAGATAGAGAAGATGACACACGTGCCATATGCGTCAGCCATAGGTAGTATCATGTATGGGATGATATCTACCAGACAGGATGTGGCCTATGCTCTGAGCGTCACGAGCAGATACCAAGCCAATCCCGGTCAAATGCATTGGAAAGCCGTGAAGGATATTCTTAAGTACTTGCGAAGGACTAAGAATTTATTCATGGTTTATGGAGGGAGAGAATTGAAGTTGGAAGGCTATACCGACTCTAGCTTCCAATGTGACGTGGATGACTTGAAATCAACCTCTGGATTTGTATTCGTGCTCAATGGCGGTGCTGTCTCTTGGAAGAGTTCCAAGCAGGACACCACAGCGGATTCCACCACTGAGGCAGAATACATTGCAGCATCAGCTGCTGCTAAAGAGGAGGTTTGGATAAGGAAATTCATCCAAGAGTTGGGTGTAATTCCTGAAGCTGTTGGTCCAGTCCCGATGTACTGTGACAACACGGGTGCCGTTGCTCAGGCAAAGGAACCAAGGTCTCATCAGAAGTCCAAACACGTACTGAGAAAATACCACATCATCCGGGAGATCGTGGAAAGAGGAGACATAGTGTCAAGAGAGTGGCCTCTACAGACAATATCGCTGATCCGCTTACTAAGCCCTTGCCAGGACCATTGTTTGACAAACATCGCGAAGCAATGGGATTACGTAGTATGACTAGTTGTCTTTAGGGCAAGTAGGAGATTGAAAGAGTGGGTGCCCGGTTAGCCAACTTGTGGCTAAGGGCTTTTATGACTCTATGTAAAACAATCTTTTGTTTAATATAATTTACACTTTTATAATGGCATTGACTTTATCTTTCTTCATAATGTTATATTATGATATGCTATTGTTGTTTTGATAAAGACCTTGAATATACTATAGTGTATGTAAGATGTGGTAGCACATGGGGATGGCTATCATGAAACACATCTTATAGTCACTGTATATTCTAAACAGTTCCTAGTCAATTGAGCTGTCCACAAATAAGGATAAGGATCGCTCGAGATTGAGACTAGCATTTGCGATGCCAAGTACCACGTTTCATTGGTATGGAACATAGAGATGTTCAAAGCATGCAAATGGATATTCATATGATGAATGATCGAACTACCCTATTCGGACTTTCCAAGTGGTTATCACTTATTGAGTGGATAAAGTCCGCGGTTTTGGTTGTACACCATTAGTCCTTATTACTTGAAACATCATTGAGACTCTATATGCTAGTACTGTACTTTGACTCGTTTACCGACTCTATTGGGGTCATCAGGTATCGGGATTGGGTACAGTTACGACACATATAGGAGTCGATGCTTTGTTGTCAAGGATTCACCACATACTTGCGAGTGTGGATATCCTATGCGATCTGAGGAGATATTAGTGTGACGAATCTCTGGCCAGAGTACATGATGTGTTTTAGGTTACTTGGTGTTCCTAGTAACACATGCAATGTCACTAATAGATCTCCAAGATGTTATTCATAGTTATCGAATCTCGAACGACTCTCGATATACCAATGGTTGTTGATTCGATCGGGATATATGGATGAAGGGACCTTACTGTACGCTAACCAAAATCTACTGGTTCTTGCAGGCACTATCAGTAATACCTAGGGAATCATGGGACGATGTTGCTAGGCGCTCTTATCATGATTCGATGGGTAAGTCGGAAATTGTTGTTCCGAGTCACAAGGAGTTGTGAGCCCACGACTAGCTGTATTCCTGAACCATTGAGGGTTACACAAGTAATGGATTACTAAAACCCCGTAGAGATAGTTAAATTTAAAGAGTTAAATTTAACGAAAGAGAAGTTGGACTTCTTAACTAAAGGGAGTGGGATTTCCTAAAATGACATAGGGATGGGCATTTTTGAAAATCACTGAATTCGGATTTAGAAAAATTATCTTGACTCTAAAAGATGCAGAAATGGTTTCTGTGCACATTGGTGAAATCAGTTTATCAATCGGAGTCACGATGAATTTTATATTAATTTCTATAACAACAGGCTTGGTTTGTTGGGCTTAAGTTATGGATTGTGGGCTTTAAGGAGTTAGAGTTCTGATACAATTATAACTAGAAATTATCTATAAATAGAGGTGTTGGGTTCGAAAATTAGACACATTGAATACTGCAATTTTCAAAATTCACTCTATACTATTCAAGAGGATTTTTCGAAAATTCCTCTGTCCCTTTTGGAGAAAATTCGACTTGTGATTTTTGTGAAAAATTACAAATCGAATTAACAGATCATATCTATTTATTCTCTACGTAAAACTTCTGATTGATTTCTAGTGCAGTCAATCAGAGGTTTCTGTTTTTCATTCGTGGACCTAATTCCGGAGTTAGATCGTGACTGTCATCGGTTCCCGGGATTTACAAGAAGAGCAGATTAAATTCTGTTGGAGCCCACGATCAAGCCTTTGCTTGAAGAGGTAAAAATTTAATTGTGATTTTATTTTTACTTGAACAAATTTAATCGTAAAAAGTTTTGATACCCATATATGGAATCGTTCCATATAATAAAATAAAATTTTAAACTTTCGCTGCACCGGATATCAATTCTTAATTGATCTGAACACCGTTTTCCAACAATACCCGCATCCACCACCGTACCCACCGCCATTTGCTCACTCATCTTCCATGGGAGCACCATCCACTGAGGAAGAAGGCGTCCCACCACCAGAACATGAAGAAGATGAGGAGGATTGATGCACCACCAGGGGAGTTTTGCTTTTAGTTTGCTTTTGTTTTTATTTTATTGTTTCTCGTTCCTGTGTTCTAGTTAAATTTATTTTAATTCGGTCGCAGTGAGGACACTGCAGAGTCTTAGTATGAGGGGGACACTTGCGTTTGTGTTTGTTGTTTTTGTTGTTTATTTGCGTTTTTGTTCGTTAGCTTGTTAGTCTATTTCCTGCGCTTAGTTCATTCTGTTTAGTTCTTTCTGTTTCTTAGTTTGTTTTGTGTTTTTTTAAAAAATAAAAATAAAAATTTGAGAAAAAATTTTAAAAAAGAGAAGCTAGTGATGATGATGGGTTGATGAAAATTTATTTTGAAATTGTTGGTAATTCACAGGTTAGCATCCTTGAATTTTTGAATCATGAAACCCACGAGTAGAGAGTGCACCTTCTTTTGCACGAATTGTTGTGAATAATGAAGTGTGTGGAGTGTGATGAATTGTTAAACTGGAGAAGCTCTTGTGACATTAGATACTTGCAGAAATCAAGCATGCATTCTCGGAACTTAGCTGACTGATATTGCCAAATAAATGTGTTGAATCTGTTGAAACTCCTGAGTCTTTCATGATTAATCAAAAAAATTCTTTGAGTTTCCTGGTGAGCTTAATTGAAAAATAATGGCGTGTACCTTGCATACTCATTAAACTCCATTTGACAAAGGTCTTTGGCTATTTTCTCTTTTACTCCTATCCCGAACCAAATCTATATCCAGGGGAGTACAGTGATGGTTTCTTGCAAAAAGAAACCGAGAATGGAGAAAGTAAGGTGAGGGGCATTCTATGAAACTAATGAATTCGGAATTGAATTTAAGACAAAAAGGTGGGAATTTAAGGTGTAGAGGATATCGGATGAAAAATATGATTTTGCTAAATAATGAATGATGTACTCCCTACATTGTGCATATTCTTCCAATATTTTATATCTCATACCCCAATCCAAATAAGCACTTGTGTTCAATCAGTGATGGTTGAAGAGATGTGTGTAGAAACTATGTTTGTGTTGACATGTCACTTGAGTCATCTGGGAAACTGGATTTGCACGAAATACATGACATTAGAATCAATATCACACACACACATCCACTTCTCTCTCAAGGGTGTAATGTGAAGAACTTTGTAGGGATGTATTGTTAGAGTTTAAATTGAAAAGAAAGAATAAAATGTTCGTTGTCACTCTCTGAGGCTTGTCGGAAAAAATTTTTTGTTTATGAACAACAAGTTGTGTTATGGCTTTAACCTATTTTGCTCGGGGCGAGCAAAAGTTTAGTATGAGGGGGTTGATAGAACCCAAAAATGCATGCTAAGTTAGATTATTTTGGGCTCCATTGAGCATGTTATTTGTGATTTTTTCGTGTTTCCGTCTAAAATTCAAGTTTTTGAGCTTTATAGTATCTACTCATGCGTTTAAGATGTTTTGTAGGAAAAATACGGAAAATGGAGCTCGGAAAGTGTTATAGTAAAAGCTGGAGGCAGGAGTTTTCACGCTATGGAGCGATTTTCTTCGCGCCTAGGCGTGAAATGGTATTTTTCAGAAGTTAGAGGCAAAACGTTTCACGCTATGGCTTGACATTTCCTGCGCTATGGCGCAAACCGAGGATTATGAAGAAGTGAAAACAGAGTTTTTCATGCTATGGCGTGATGTTTCTTGCGCCTAGGCGTGAACTGAGAAAGTTGTGAATCGAGACAGAGTTTTTCACGCTATGGCGTGACATTTCTTACGCCTAGGCGCGAGTCACTGAATGAAAAAAAAAAAGAAAATTCCTTCGGAAATCGAGGAAGGAAAGTTGCAAAGTAAGGACTCTTGGAGATATATAAGGATCGATTTCTTTAGGTCAAAGGAGGAAAAGAAAAAAAGAAAACACAAGTTGGCAGCTAGAACATCACGAACAAGAGAGACGAAGTGGAAGAGCGAAGAACGATCGTGAAGCAACTTTTCTTCATCTTTCAAAATTCATTTCTTCTATTTTTGTGTTGAAATTTAATTTTTGGATTTTAGCTATGAATTCTATGCGTAGATAAACCTCTTTTGTTGAGATTTAGGGGATCCGACTCCGATTGTCGACTCATGAATATTGATTTTTGACTTCCGATAAATGCTTAATTATGCTATTGATTTGTTTTTCATTGTTGGAGCTTAGTTAACTCTATCAATATTTTATATCGTGTTTTATTTGGAAAGAAAATTTCATGATATGAACAAATAGCATGATTCATGAATCTACAATTTACATAGACATATAAAATTGGGTACATGTTGATAGTGATAGTCCAGTAGGTCGAAAGCTAAGGGATTCCACGAATCGTGAATCCAATCATCTATGATAAATAATTGAAGACATTTGATTATTTCATAGCCTCGAATTAGTTTAGCATAACTTGAAAGAGTATGTTAATGAATTAGGGAATCTTGTCAAAAAAGTGAATTGGTTGTCGGAAATAATTTTCAGAGTTGATCAGGGGAAGGTGAACCGAAAATCTCAACATTTTCTCCACTATTTGAATTTAATTTACTAAGATTGATTTAATTCCTGATTTTTATTTATTTTTGCATTTATTTAATTTCTTGTCATTAAGTAGTTAATAAAAACAAATCTCATTTTTCGTAAAAGTGAAGTAAGGATTAATATTTAGGTAGAAATTGTTCAACTAGTCCCTGTGGACAATACTCATATTCACATATTATATTATAATTTGCATCGTGCACTTGCGATTATTTCGAGCATGCGAGATACATTTATTTTCTGAAATTCATAGTGCAAGAAAAGCTCGATAAGAATCATAGACCGGTTCCTCCGAAGACTGTCCTCAGCTTGATGGCAACGGTCCACCAAACCATCATAGTCATGTCGCTCCCAACAGCAACCATCTGATGAATCTCAGGGTTCAAACCCTGAAGGAAATGATCAAACTTGGCCACACAACTCTCAGCGATATGCGGGCAATAAGGAAGTAGATCAAAAAACTTCTGCTGATACTCCTCAATAGTCATCGTCCCCTGTCGCAGTCCAAGCAACTCACTAGCTCTTTCCTATCGAAGGGCTGGAGGAAAATACAATCTCTGGAAAGCGGTACGAAACTCAGTCCAAGTAGCTGCTCCTCTCGCTACTACAAACGGTACGGAAGTTTATCTCCACCACTTCCTCGCTCGTCCCTCTAACAGAAAACCAAGAGTCTCCATATTTTCTGCATCAGTGAAACGAAACTCTCTGAAGCAATGCTCCATCCTCTCTAGCCAGTCCTCAGCAGCCTCTGGGGTCTCGTCTCCTGCTAATGGCTTAGGGCTCACTTGAATAAACCTATGCATGCTGACTCTCCTTCGCTCTTCGCAATGTCCACAACGATGTCGACGATCGTCTCCACCATCCCAACGAACATCACCTCCACTGTCATGGCTCTCGTCGTAATCTGCCATCTGTCAATTAAATAACAGATAATGTATTAATACGCTTTACTAATTCCCAATTGCAATGTGCTCTGATACCAATAAATGTAGCGACCCTACCCGGATCCACTACCTAATCATATTTTAAATAGCACATGCATTAAAATTAAAAGCGTAAAGAGCGGAATATTTAAAATACAACAAATCCAATCGACAGAATACAACCGAAGACAAAATAGTGAATAAATACTCTTATATAACCAAATCTAAAGTCTTAGGGTAACAAACCCTACCACTAAAACCTCGCTGCAACAGGTAACAACCTCAACCCTGCTGCGAGTCACCTAGACCGTCCAGCCTCAAACCTGCCCGACCATAAGGAATCCAAAAGAAACCAACATAGCGGTGTGAGCGACAATGCTCAATACAAAAGCAATGATATATAGACTAATATGCAGCAAGAAAATGACTTTAAAATACTGGTTAAAACAGTCTACTCAAGGCGCCATGAATATACAGTACCGTGCTAAGAGAGCGACTCCGCGGAGTACTCTTATATTCTCCTATCAACTATAGCGTCAAAACCCACCGTCGTGGCCGCTCTTAGTGATAGAAAAACCAGGGGCTGAGTCTCCCCAGACATGAATCCATAAGGAGTAACCCATCACCGATGGAAATTTTCAATGACTCACATCATACCAGATGCAGTCAATCGTAAAGATATGCATGTGCTAAAGCCGTAAAACATGGTAAAACATATAGCACATACTCATGCAATATATAAGCTTATATATCATGTCCGCTATCTCGGTCAGTACTTACGTACCTCTAACAATTGCAGGCAATTCCTAGCATCACTAGTCTAGATCCCACGCCTACAAGTCCAGTCTACTGCTACTACAATGCAAATACCTATGAATCATTAAATAAGCTCTAAAAGCCTTAACTAAGCTATTCTATACTCCTAAATATTTTTAGGAAGCCAAAGCTATACCTACGTCCGTCGTCAGCCCTTTGCTGTCACTTGCCTCCAAAACTAGGCCACAACTCCGCTATGACGTCTGGATTGCTATGCCACTTCCGGATTCCCCATAGGACTCCTAGATCTCCCTAGATCTGAGTTAGAAGGCTTAGGAATCGAGAGAGAATAGAGGAGAGGTGCGAGTTGAAAATGAAATCTCGACCCCCTATTTATAGGCGAAGTCGGGTCGTCCGAACCCAGTTCGGAGCCTCCGACTTCCGAAGTCCCATCAATGCGTCAACCATGACGTCATCTTGCTGATGTAATTAATGACGTAAGCCCTATCCATGTTCAGATCCTCTGAACCTGCCGACGGACCGTCCAAACGCGATCGGAGCCTCCAAACTTCACTTCGGATCGTCCGAATGTCTTTGGATCCTCCGGTCTTCTCATCGGGCCATCCGAACATTAGGAATATTAATTATGATTAATTTCCTTAATCACTTTATTTGGTTATGGGTTACTACAGTACTTTTGTACAAAGATGTTTTATCTCATTGTCATGAAATAGCCGGTTCAATCCCGAGCAATATTCTTTCTTCTTTGCAGGTTGTGAAAGATGCATCAATGAGGAAGCAAAGGAGATTTAATGCTAAAAGGGTCAATACATTTGATCCATGTAGAGTTGAGCATATACATGGTGAGATAGAAGGATTGAAAGTTGTTCCCTTTGTGAGGTATGATGTAGATTCAAATCAAAGGTACAAATTCAATACCAACTTTCAAAGGTACGATCTTGATTCTAAATTTCTTGGATTTAACTAATTTTTTGAAAAGTTTGAGAATGTACTACATATGAATTATGTTTTAAATTCAAATCTTGATATTAAGTTGTTTGAATCTTGTCATGTTCAGAAGTTGAGTGATTGGAGTTATGTTGATGTGTGTTTATGATATATGAGTGGTGTAGGCGGAAAGTCTTATCTTTTTGAGTGGTTAATTAGTAGTGTCTTATGGACTAACTAATACTTTTCATGAGATTGATTTATGTTTTCAATGCATCTATGGGTAATTTTGTTTTGTTATGCTTTGATTATACCTTAGTGTATAGCAAAAATTTTAATGAGCATGTTGAACATTTGAGACTTGTGTTAAAGTTTTTGGTTTGTGAACATGTTAAGGGTTTCTATGTGTTGAGTGATGATTTTAAGTACATGTTTGAGTGGACATAATGGAAAATTTAATTTGAGCAATGAGTACTAGTTTAAAGAAAATAAATTTTTCCTTATAAGTTCATAGTTGGGTGAGTTACTTGTTGAGGGAGCATATACTAAAAGATTGTTTTGCTATAATTGGAAATTCAAAACAATGAGTTTGGAGGATAAATATTTGTTATGGATACACATGAGGAAGTATCTTGAGTGGAATTGTGAGAAGGATATTGCTTGTAGACAAAGAATTCTTAGGGTACGATTGTATGACTTGTTTAAATCACTTATTATTCCTAATGCACAATGGTTTTTCATATTTATGAATTTTGTGTTGGGGTTAACTAGGTCTAAGAAGGGGAGGAATCTGATCTTTTCTTATTTAATGGAATTTTGATCATGTTTATGCATGCTAATGTTTATAAGGTGTTTAGTTTAAACATGAAGGATTTTGTGTTCTTTGATCTTGTTATGAAAATGCAAGGTACAATAATTGACAAGGAGTAGTTGCTCGAGTTGGATTATATTGGGATATCAACCAAAGTTCCACGTTGGTAGATCAAGGAAATGATCATGGGTTAATAAATGGAATGATATCTCCATTGGTATGAGGCCTTTTGGTGGTTTTCAAAAGCAAAACCATGAGGGTTAGACCCAAAGTGGACAATATCATACCATTGTGGAGATATCTGTGTTCCGTTGTTCCAACAAGTGGTATCAGAGCCATGGTTTGATCGAGCCAATGTGTGTGGAATCCTCGGAATTAAACGAAGGAGGTGAGACTCCCGGTAAGATCTGTGTTAAGCTCTCGAGGGGTGATGCTCTCGGGAATTCATGTGAGGCGTGTGCCTCAACGCAGTGAAGTGGAGTAGCCTCGATTGGAGGACGGATTGAGGGGAGGCCTAAACCATGTGAATAATGGTGTGACTTCGTTTGAGTGGAGGATTTTCGGGATATCAACCAAAGTCCCACATTGGTAGATCAAGGAAATGATCAGGGGTTAATAGATGGAATGGTATCTCCATTGGTATGAGGCCTTTTGGTGGGTTCCAAAAGCAAAACCATGAGGGTTAGACCCAAAGTGGACAATATAATACCATTGTGGAGATATCTGAGTTTCGTTGTTCCAACATATTATAAAGCATGCAACGAGAAAATACGATGTAAGTGTATTTTCAATAAAATTTTTAGTGTTACTAATTTCTTGTTGTTTGGTGTAGGTAATGAGCAAGATTTGATGACAAATCTTTTTGAAGAAGGGGAGTCTGATATGAATGTAGAAGGAGCTTGAAGATTCATATTGTTTCAAGAATTGTCCCGTAATTTTCCATCGAGATTAGACGGATTTGAAATCCATGGCAATCAAGTTGGGAAGCATAGGAGCCAAGTTGGAATGCATGGAGTTCGTTTCGGAGGGAGTTTTATTGTCATTAAAATGCATGGAAGCCTTGGAAAAGCATAGGAAATGTTTGAGGAAGAATTTGGAGAAATAAGCTCGCGCCCTAGCGGAGGAATCATCCGCTCCAGCGAGAAACCAATTTCGCGCTCCAGCGCGAATGCTATGACTTGACACCTTCTGGACAGAAAGTTGGCCGCTTCAGCGAGGCTTTCTCGGGCCCCAGCACGAATCGGCGATACGGAAAACACACACATTCGGCATGTTAGTGTGTGTGCGGGAGTTTTTATTTATTTATTTTATTATTTCATTAGTATTTTCCTAATTTTTGAGTGTTTGAAGCCCATTAGGAAACTATCTTTTGATATTTTGGGTATTATCTTTTGCCTTTTGGAGTAATAATCCAACTAGAAAATTTATAGTCTAATTCTATTAGGATTCTTAGTTTGTTTTTTTGTTTTTATATTTATTGTAAACTTTACATTCATTATACAATTAATAAGAATTATTCAGTTTATTTATTTTCATCAATTAAAAATTCTCTCTAGAATTTTGCCAAAACTTTGCTTTGTTTTTCAAATCAAACTTATCAAAATTTATTAATTTTGTGGCATTTGTCGATTTTTCTTCATCGTGGATTGTCAAAAATAAGTTTTCTGAAGGTTTCTTTTAATTCAATTGTTTATTCTGCATTTATTTGTTACTAGTTTCATTGTAAACTGGGGGGTGAATATTCAAACTTGAGTCAAAAATATTGGGACAACAATTAAATTTTTTTGTTATTGAATTGAGGGCGCGATATTATTTATAATCATGTTTGCTTTTCATGCCATTAAAGATTCTTATCACCTTGGCTATGTTAATCGACTACAATTCTCCTTTTTCCTCAATCAATACACACGACGAGCGTTCAAGTCGAAAAGCCCATAACTCGACCTTTCCTTAACCGAATTGACTTACAATTGAACCGACATCCTCTATCATTCCTAAACTAACCAGACACCCCATCCCTACCTCTCAATCTTACCACACATTTCTTTCCCACAAAATTTTTGGCAGCGGCCTTAACCGAACCGAAAGATGCGCTACTTTTGTTCGATAGGCTAAATCACGACCAAATCACAACCGAATTGATTTTGGCTTGAACGGACCTATTCTTAACATCCTTGACTACTTTCAGAGTCAGTCCCTTATCCAATTCTTATGTCTAAGCCTAACTTAAACATCACTTTTGCAACAGCCCCTAACACCATCAAAAATCTGTGCAATCTCACCACAAACTTAGCCACTTTCAAACAATTCACCGAACGAATTTTCCAACTTCTAGCCTACAAACTGACTCTATTAAATCCCCTTAGACCATGTTGAAACCTCGAACCAAGCCCCCTGTTGCAAAATTTACGCTCGCAAGCGCACGATGTTAAGTTTTAATAAAGTGATAAGTAGAGTGTCGATTCCACGAGAAGTAAAGTGAAAATATTCATTTTTTGTAATTAAAATAGTCCTAATTTTATTTATAAAATCAATGATCAGAAGGTTCGCAAAAAAATAAAAAATAAGCAGAGGATTTTATAGCACATACACAACTTTTAGAGAATTATCAATCAGATGAAAAATGGTCTAGAGGTTTAGATTTCACCTGGTTTCGACAACAATCACTCCTAAATAATTATTTTCATGAATTCCTTTCAATTAATGACCAAAAAACACTTAAGTGTATTATTCCTTCTCTCGAGTGCCGAATAATATATATCAACTAAAGTTCAATTTAAATATTCCTATTAAGAATCTACTTGAATGATCTATGTAAAACAATGTTCTTCTAAAGGCTTTGTTAAAATTATGCACTCTCCCGAGTTATATAAATAATTAAAAGTGTAATTTCTATTGGTCTTATTCAAAATTGCCTCTGTCGAGTGCCAGATTTCAAATAAATATTACAATTCAATTAGTGATCAAATAATTGAAAAGACATTCAATTCTAGAAACACAATTAATCTAGAGGAATTCAATCCAATAAAATCAAAAATTCATTAAAGTTTCTACACCAGGTTCCATCCGACCTCTAGACTCTAAAAAATTAGTTCATAATCGAATTTAAATAAACACAAAACATGTTTATAAATCCCAACATCAAATCAATAAATATATAATTCAAATGAAGAAAACAAATCCGTTGTCGGTCTTCTGTGTCCAGTCGATCGACGTCCGTCTTTGTTGATTGATATCCTTCTCTTCTCCGAAAAGTCCCGTTCAAGCTCTCACAATTCTCTGAAGTATGCAGCGGCTGATGATCTCCTCTAGGATCAGAAACTCTTTTTTATATGGCCTCCAAATCGTCCAAAAAAAAGCCCACAAAAATACCCGAGTTTCCTTACAAAATAAAATTCTCACGTCTGAATTTCCCGTCGCGCGGGCGCGCTACGTAAATGGTGCGGGTGCGCTGCACTTACGCACAACATTTTCCAAACAATTCCTCACAGCGCGGGCGCGCTACTTCACTGGCGCGGGCGTGACTCTACTTCGAACTTGAGCATTTTCTTCTACTTGTTCAAGTCTTCCACTCTTTTCTCCAATCTTTTGGCTTATTTTCTCTTGAATTCATCAACTCCACTATTTCCTACAAACACCAAAAATAACAACAAACTCATGCAATATATCCCAATAAACCACAAAATTCAAGTAAAATCATAAACTAATTAAGTGCATAAATTGCACTTATCAAATATCCTCAAACTTGAACTTTTGTTCGTCCCGAACAAAACTAACCAAAACAAACTCGAAAACACTTATGAAAGCAACAAGAATCATCAAAAAGTACTACGGATCAATGGCCTCAGCGTTGATTTCAAAAATTCAAATCCAATCATGACACACCTACCAACATTTTGAAAACAAGTTTTTAATCCAATAGCTCAACTGCCTAAACTTATAAACTCTGCAACCCACGTTTCAAAATACTCTTGCCCACATTAAATTCAAACATTCATAGATCATGAGGAATTTTCAAGGTAGCACAGGATCAAATTTAAGGATATTCAATCAAAAATACTCACAATCAGGTTAATTCTGATACAAATAGTGTGTGCGTGTGTCAATCAAAAATTCATAATCATTAAAAGTGCAATCGACAATCCATAGGCTAGACTCTCGCAACCCTCTCCACTAGTATATTGGGCGAATGTGACTCGGTCAATAGGATTTAATCGGCTTGTAATGTAAGGCCTGACTCATGGCTACAAATGAAAGAATAAGAATTCAAAAGAGGGAGTAAATTATGCTCTATCTCTAATTTTCACTCATTTTCATTCACACTTTCACTTTTTCTTCACCCCATTGATTTTTCATCTTTTATTTTTCCTTTTTCACCAATATTTTTTTCTTTTCACAACTTTTTCAATCCCTTTTTCATCATTTTTTTCTTTCTTTTCACCACTACCTTTTTTTTTTTTTTTTCAATTCTTCCACCACACCATTCCATATTCACAAATATAAACTAGGAGCATAAAAAAAAATCTAACATTCAAATTACTCCCTGAAAGGTAGGAAATAGTATTTAGGTTATTCATAGGTAGTAAATGTAGGACCTTGAAACGATGACAAATGGGGGTTTATCACACGTTTGCACGCATGCCATCCGTTTTTCAATAAGGCTCAAACAAGGTACTAGGGACAACATGCATCAATAGGTAGCTGGAAAGGCACAAACGATTTTCAGAAAAATTGACTTTAGTCATTCCTAATCACAGTTATGCCCGTATTTCTCCTCGAGGGGTGTCCGAACTAGTTCTAGACCAGTCTCAATCCACAATTAAATCATACAAATTCAATAAGTGCAGAAATTACAATCATCAACAATAAACGATGATTTTCAACAAATTCTCAGCATGTACCTCAAGTAGGCATATAATTCTGTGAAGGCTCAAATGGGCAACTAGGGATAATTATTTTTTTTCCAATGAAAATCAGGCCCAATATTCAAACAATGTCTCAATCACATCTATGTCTGCATGTTTTTAGCTTAGACTCAAGCATTCATCACAGAGTATATAGGAATCCATTCATCTACTTGGTTTCACTAGTTCAAAAATTTGTCAGACAAGTGGACATCATGGATTTCAGTTTTAACACAAAAAAACTTTATCATTGGCCATTTTTTTAAATTCCTTATTGACTTTCTTGAATATTAGCAAACACACTCAGTTCACATTCACACAACTTTCACTTTCACATAATTGGACGCCAACCACAACACATATCACCTTCAGAAACACAAAAAATCCTAAAAAACCAAAAGAAAACTAAATTAAAAACAAGCAAAAATAAGAAAAACATAAAAATTTCACCAAATTTTGACACCCCCCCCCCCCCCAAATTAGGTACCAGCATTGTCCTCAATGATGTGCAAAGAAAGACCAAAGGACATATACGTTAGACGATGACCGTCAGTGGTCCCCACCATCCTCATCATCAAAAGGAGGGGGCTGCTCAGTAGGACCATGTGTGGGCTTCCACTGTGGTGCTGGAGGGAATGGATATGAAGAACTCGCAGCACCCGGAAAATGATGAGCCAGTGCCGATGTAAAATCCATCATGTAGTGCATAAAGACTCTAGACTCCTGCTGAAATGTCAGTTGCTGACGCATCGCCTCCTCTAGATAAGTAACTCGATCAGTCAAAGTAGGAGGTGCATCAGGACGGGGTGCTGCTTCTTGGCGAGCATCTACTCAAGCATTAAACTCTCTTATTTCAGCACGGGCATGCCTCTTAGGCTCTGGCACAAATATCCTTGAAGGTACACAAGGAATCGGATTACGACATTTCAATAACTCCTCATTATCAAACCATTGCACCCCCGCAGCTACACATAAATAAGTGATCAAAGACGGTAAAGCAAGACCACCGGTGGTTCGCCCGGCCACCACCTTAGAAACCGTATCTTGACAAATCTGGCCCAAATCGATGGTCTTGTCCACGATAATACAATAGACCAGCGGTGCTCTCTCGTGTGTAACTTCATGGTCATGATCTGTGGGATTCAATCTCGCACAAACAAAGGTGTACCACAATTTTCATCTTCCACCAAATCATTTTTCTTCAAAATGTGTGGCATATTCTCTTGACCCAAGCACCACTCAGCTCCCGGTACACATAACCGCCGCAGAACAACATCATGATCAACTTCCTCACCCTTAAACTCAGCATATTCATCATGCAGTAAAGGAGGAATCTCATAAACCGTGTTTATGGTGTGGGTATCGAAAGGTACCAATTCTCCTCTCACTAATACCCACATCCCATCATTTCTCACTTTCAGATTAGCGTAAAATTCTCTAACCAGAGACATCACATCATCCATAGGTGGTTTGACAAAAGTATCCCAATTTCTAGCAAATACCGTCCTCCCAACCGCACAAACAGGATGGGCGAGATAAAAACCACTCGTCATATCAAATCCTCTCTCGGCCAGCATACTCTTAGACAAGAGTTTTTGATAGTGTTCGGCCGCTTTCGCATCCCAAAAACGATGATCGGCATAGGCTGGAGCGGATGAAGAAGATGCCCCATGTTTTTGTTTTCTTTTAGGGGCCATTTGACAAACACTTTGTAGGCACACTCACAACAGCAAAAAATTTCAATTGTAACTTCACACAAATCTCCCCCAAATTTCAAATTCATGAACTAGACAATGATAAATTACCACAACAAAGAGCACCACCCCACAAATACTATCAAACCAACCCGGCAATATCACTCCACCATCAATAAACTCAACTTCAACAATCACTACAACACTTGGAATTGGATATTACCACAACTAAGAACTTACTTCGGATCGTGATAGGAGTATTGTCAAAGCAACAAATCCACCCCTTGAACCCAAAAAAATCTGAGCGCCCTGTTGACTTGTGAAACCACCCGTCCTGTAGATTATGGTAAGGAAGATGAAGAATGTATGGGAGAGATATATGGAATGAGAGAAGAGTAGATATGGAAGAAAATATAGAAGTGTGAAGATGGAGAAAGAAACGAAGAATACGAGGCGTGATGATGGAGGAGTAGAGGTGATTAGGGATTTATAATAAAAAGTGAGGTAATTTGTGAAGGGCTGATCTATTGGCAAACCTGTAAACAACGTCGCGCGGGCACTCAAGATGTGTAGGGCGGGCGTGCTTCGGTATCGCATATCAAATTAATTGCAATCCAGACATCGCATGGGCGTGCATGGGAGAAGGGACGAGCGCGCATCTTTTTCGCAAAACAGATTTAATTTCTTCCAGACATTGCGAGTGCGCGTCACAGAACTAGCGCGGGCGCGCAGTAGTTTCGAATTGCAAATTTTCTGAAGCAGCCATAGCGCGGGCACACATAGGAGAAGGGGCGGGTGCGCGTCTTGTTCGAATTACATGTACCAGAGCCTGAAAAGTTTTGAAAATGGACAATAATTAGGCTTCAAAAATTGACAATAATGTACTGAAAATAATTAAATAACAAAAATTAAATAAATTGAAAACAAAAGTAAATAAAATAAAGGAAAAAGCTTGGGTTGCCTCCCAAGTAGCGCTTGGTTTATAGTCATCATCCCAACTTTCACCGGTCTTATGCGGTCTTCCCCTTCTCTTTCACACGCAAAATAGATTCCACGACCCGCCTTTTAAACTTTGCTTTCTTTTTCGTGGTCTTCTTCTTTGGTGAACTTGGCTCTCTCTTATTTGATGAATCAACCGCAATATCAACTCTTTGACAGCCCTCCAACTTCACAACCAGTTCAATCATACATAATTCCTCGATGGATGGATTTGGTGCCTTAATGAATATATTAAAAATTACTCGTTCGTCTTCCACACCCATCAACAATTCGCCATTTTTGACATCTATTTTGGCATCAGCAGTAGCCAAAAACGGTTTTCCAAAAATCAATGGAGCACCATGATCCGCTTCCATGTCCAAAATCACAAAATCAGTCAGAAAGATGAACTTATCCACCTTGACTAGCACATCTTCAACAATACCCCGTGGATATGTGAAGCTTCTATCCGCCAACTGCAATGTGATCATGGTCGATTTCATCTCTCCTAACTCCAAGGCCCTGTAAATAGACAATGACATTAAATTAATACTGGACCCTAAATCACATAATGCAGTAGTAAAATAAGATCCACCAATAGAACAAGGAATAGTAAAACTCCATGGATCTTTCAGCTTTTGTGACATTTTCTTTTGTGGCCGTACTGCACTCTTCCGTCAGATTCACCACTTCATTTTATTGCAGCCTCATTTTCTTCAACATCACCTCCTTGATGAATTTCGTGTAGTTCGGCATTTGCTCCAAAACATTGGCAAAGGGGATATTGATATGAATCTTCTTGAAAATCTCCAAGAATTTGGAGAACTGCTCATCCAAGGCCTTCTTCTTGAACCTTTGGGGATATGGAAGTGGAGGCTTGTACATCGGTTTCTGCTCAGGTTCAATATCCTTTTCTTCTACTTTTTTCTCTTCAACAACAACTTTTTCAGTTTTTTCAGATGACTTGCTCTCACGATTGCCTTCTTCATTATCCACTTGTTTCCCACTCCTCAACGTGATAGCATTACACTGCTCCTTCGGATTTACCTCTGTGTTGCTTGGAAACTGGCCTCTGTTGTTATCTTTCAAAGCGTTCGCCAGCTGCCCAATGCTAGTCCCCATAGATTGAAGCACAGCCCCCATGTTGGCCACATGCGTCTCTAAACTGTCAAGGCGAGTCTCAGTCCTCGCCATCCTCTTGCTTGATTCCTGCACAAAGGTACTAACAACATCCTCCAAAGACGGCTTACCTTCACTCTTATTTGTAATGAGTTAGCGTACGAAAAATTTTCATGATTTCTCAAACCTGGGTGATAAGTATTGGGTACAGGATTACCTCTAAAGCCTCCATATCCTCGATAGCCATTAGGATTGATATAATTCACTTCTTTTGGGGGGATGGGATCCTTCAATAGCGACTGAAACTCCAGCTGAATCTGAAACATTCACCTTATTCAAAGCAGCTACTTGCGTTGTCACGATCAACGCTATACATTCCAACAGGCTTCTTGACTCCCATACACTCAGATGACCATTGAAAACTATTGATCGTCTTCTGTTCCAGCATATTGTAGGCCTGAGCGGGATCCTTTGCAAATATGGTACCTCCAGCAGCAGAATCCACAGACATCCTTGTGGGCACATTCAGTCCATTATAGAACCACTCGATCTGCTCCCAATCTGCAAAATTGTGGTTAGAACAACGTCTAATTAAATCTTTATACCTTTCCCACGCTTCGTAAAGTTGTTCAGAGTCCATATGCCTGAAGGTGCTAATTTCTATCTTCAATTGGGTGGATTTAGCAGGTGGAAAGTACTTAGCCAGGAACTTGACTGTCATCTCCTCCCAAATAGTGATGCTTCCTAGCGGCAACAACTGCAACCAACTCCTTGCATTATCCTTGAGAGAAAAATAAAACAAGCGTAAACGTATTATATCCTCATAAACACCGTTCATCTTTACCGTATCGGTTATCTCCAAAAAAGTCCGCAGGTGTAGATGAGGATCGACAGTTGCACTCCCATTAAACGGGTTCTGCTGAACCATGTTGATCAAGGCCGGCTTCATCTCAAAGTTGTTGGCAGATATAGTTCCTCGAGCGATTTCAGAATAGTAAGTCTGGATCGTCGGTCGGAAGTGATCTCTGATTGGCACCAGGGAAGCTTGATTTACAATCTCTTCAGCCATCATGTTAACTTCTTCTCTTCTCGCTCTTATCAAATCATGTGCAGTTCGTTCAATCTCCGGATCAAAAATTAAGGAATTTGCACTTTGAGATCTTCGCATAAACTGCAATAAAGAACAAAAGAAATCAATTAGTACTTTAAAATAAAATAAATAAAATCTCTAAATTAAAACTTAGACTAATTGGTAACAAGAATAAACAAAATCAAAAATTACTCCCGGGCAACGACGCCAAAAAATTGTTTTGAAATTTACGCTCGCAAGCGCACGGTGTCAAGTTTTAATAAAGTGATAAGTAGAGTGTCGATTCCACGAGAAGTAAAGTGAAAATATTCAGTTTTTGTAATTAAAATAGTCCTAATTTTATTTTTAAAATCAATGATCAGAAGGTTCGCAGAAAAATAAAAATTAAGCAGAGGATTTTATAGCACACACACAACTTTCAGAGAATTATCAATCAGATGAAAAATGGTCTAGATGTTTAGATTTCACCTGATTTCGATAACAATCACTCCTAAATAATTATTTTCATGAATTCCTTTCAATTAATAACCAAAAAATACTTAAGAGTATTATTCCTTCTCCCGAGTGCCGAATAATATATATCAACTAAAGTTCAATTTAAATATCCCTATTAAGAATCTACTTGCAATGATCTATGTAAAACAATGTTCTTCTAAAGGCTTTGTTAAAATTATGCACTCTCCCGAGTTATATAAATAATTAACAGTGTAATTTTTATTGGTTCTATTCAAAATTGCCTCTGTCGAGTGCCAGATTTCAAATAAATATTACAATTCAATTAGTGATCAAATAATTGAAAAGACATTCAATTCTAGAAACACAATTAATCTAGAGGAATTCAATCCAATAAAATCAAAAATTCATGAAAGTTTCTACACCAGGTTCCATCCGACCTCTAGACTCTAAAAAATTAGTTCATAATCGAATTTAAATAAACACAAAACATTTTTATAAATCCCAACATCAAATCAATAAATATATAATTCAAATGAAGAAAACAAATCCGTAGTCGGTCTTCTGTGTCCAGTCGATCGACGTCCGTCTTTGTTGATTTATGTCCTTCTCTTCTTCGAAAAGTCACGTTCAAGCTCTCACAATTCTCTGAAGTATGCGGTGGCTGATGATCTCCTCTAGGGTCAGAAACTTTCTTTTATATGGCCTCCAAATCGTCAAAGAAAAAGCCCACGAAAATACCCGAGTTTCCTTACAGAATAAAATTCTCACGTCTGAATTTTCCGTCGCGAGGGCGCGCTACGTAAATGACGCGGGCTCCCTGCACTTACGCACAACATTTTCCAAACAATTCCTCACAGCGCGGCCGCGCTACTTCACAGGCGCGGGCGCGCCTCTACTTCGAACTTGAGCATTTTCTTCTACGTTTTCAAGTCTTCCACTCTTTTCTCCAATCTTTTGGCTTATTTTCACTTGAACTCATCAACTCCATTATTTCCTACAAACAAAAAAACAACAACAAACTCACAATATCTTCCAATAAACCACAAAAGTCAAGTAAAATCATAAACTAATTAAGTTCACAAAGATATAGCCTAGGCAGGCAGCCCCTTAAGCATCATTTCACCAAAATTCAGAAATGAGCATAAACACACCAAGATGACAAGCTGAAATTTTCGAAATGCACAATCCCTTTTAAGATTCAATCAACACACATATCAAAGCTCATTTCAACACCATGAACACAAATATATTTCGAAATTATGGCATGAACCTACTGATTTTGAAAGAAAAACACCTCATCCATGCATAAAAAGTCCACATTTTCGAAAAATAGCATAGCCCTTCCAAGTCTCAACTCAAAACACAACACATAACTCAATCCAACATCAAAATACACGAGGATTCAAATTTAACACTAGATGCCTACTGATTTTTTGTCACAAATTCAAAACACTAGCTCAGTAATTTAAGAAACTTGAAATAAAGATCAAGAACAATGCATACAACATAGTATCTTTGCTTTGTGGCCAAAGATATAGCTTATACTTGTCTTAAGCTTAAAAAACACAAGAAAAAGAGGCTAGAATTTTCGAAAATCAAAAACCCTAGCTTCCTTGGGATGAGCTCTGGTCGGTGGGGAGATGGCACGGCGGCGACGGCGTCTGCAAGGTGGAGGAGAGGAGGTGGAGGCGTGAGATTTGGAGATGAAATGGAGGTGTTGGGCGGCTAGGGTTGAGGGAAAGGGGAGGGATCCTTTTCTATTTCCTTTTGGGATTTAAAATGTGTAGGTATGTGTATATAGGTGTATGTATATTTCTGTATAATGGTAGTTTTCATTTTAAAAATACTAGAGTTGCTATTACGCTAGTAACAACTACTACACCACACACACTACAATTATTTAAAATCATTTTCTTTGAATTTTGCAAGTTGAAAGGAATTAAATAACTTCCATCCGGATTTTAAAATACTAATTTTTGGAATATAGATAAATAAAATTTATAATTATTTTAAAATAAATAAGACTACACAAAAATCTTTAAAAATGAAGCTTCACCTACTTTTCTCAACTTATAAGGATTTAAAATAAATTTGCGATGTTCGAAAATCCTTAAAATAATCATTTAATAAATTTCTTCAAGAATAAAATATAACTCACAACTTCGCTTCCGCCCGCCAGCCCTGAAATATCATAAACTCAAGATTTCTTTTAAAATAAATACTTAAATATTTTGATGTCACAATGATAAATAAAATATTTAAATAATGAAAGGAGCGATTAAAATAATTTAAATAAACTAGATGAACGTTTAAAAATCATTTAACGTAGCGTTTGGTAAGTGTGATGGGATAATTGAATTATTAATAACTAGATTGATTAGTTGTTGGATGGAGAATGATATATGATATGTGTGATTAATAATATTGTGTATGGTATAATTTTTAAAAGTGGGATAAATTTGTGGTTATCAAATTATAGACAAATATACCCTCATTAATTCATCTTTTTTTTTTCCATCGTCAAACACAGAACCCCTATTTACTTCTCAAATGGCAAAATTATATCGAGAGATTGTGAGATTGGTGTCTGTGACCTAAACGATTAGGGCTTAAAATCCATCTGGAACACGCGATATGGATCGGAGAAGAAAGGATCTGGTAAGTATGTTATTTTTATACTTATTTTTATACTAATTTTTGTAGCTAAATTTTATTTGTGTACCTCAATGTAAAGAATAAATCGATATTCTGATTTCAACCTGACATGAAATTTTTTGAAGACATAGCAATTTACCTGCGAATTATGTATATCGTGCGTCATACTCTAGCTTTGAAAATAGTATTTGTATTTAAGCTTGTTTTGTAGAGAGAAAATTGATTTTTTTTATGCAGTAGTTAGAACAAGATTGTTAACCTTCATGAGATCTATCTTTTAATTTAGTTTTTAGCATTAAATTTGTAGGATATTATGAAATTATTTTCCTCCACAAATGTGTAAGTTGAATAGCCCGAAAAATTGATATTTGATAATGAAAATGTAATTTTTATACTTCTTCTCGCCATTAATTAGATTCTGGTAATTACTATAGAAATCCTAACAAATTTACCCACAACTTCTCTGTGTTTTCATTTCCGATAATGTCGAACATATTTGTCATTAAAACTATTTATTTGTCATTGTTTTATCCACTTTTCTAGCGCATATATAATTATGGGTTGTGTAGGTGTGATGGAAGTGAAAGAATCACCACAATGTGAGTGTGGGAACGGGTCAATGTTATTACTTAAAGCTGGAGAGTACTCAAGCCGTCTGGGTCATTAGTACTACATATGCCCTGCGGGAATCAAACATCGAAATAGATTCTTCTGGTATAATGAATACCATGCAAGGAATGTAACATCAAACGATGACCGATCATATAAAACCGACAACTCCTCAACTTATTTCCAACTATGAAGTTATAATGTCATGATTTTGTTGACTCCACTGGATGGGTAGATGATCATCTGTAGGAGGTATATTCTTGACTGGTTTAAGATAATTTTTTTCAAGTTTGTTATTTACAATATAATTTTCTATCCTTATTGGAAATATATCATGCTTGAGTCCATCTTCGCGTGTTCACATGAAAAATCCATTTGAAGGAAAACTTGGATCATTAATGTGCACTGAAAACTAAAAAAAATCATTTTGTATGTATATGTTTGATAATCTTGCACACCATCTTATTTACTTTGACTATTAAGTCTCGACTTTGATGGAAGTATGGGTCGGCAGTGAATATTTACAGCATAGGTGAATATGAATATTCATAGAATTGGTGATGATGGCAGCGAATATTGACAGTCAATTAATTCTCAACTTTGATTGAATATGTGTATGTTCAACTACTTGATGGCAGTGAATATTCACAGCATAGGTGTTGACCTATGGTGGGATATCAAATCAATAAGATCTAGCATCCATTTGAATGACTTTCATTTAAATATATGTTGGTGTGTGTCTTTAATGCATTTGTTCCTTTTTCACTATTTAAATACCACACTAATTTCTGTCATTAACTAATAGTGAGCTTGCAGGAGATAAAGGAGTTTCAACTTCAACCCCACAATGTCTGTATCACACAAAGCAAGTTCGGAGGCAACTGTGACAAGCGAATACAAAGTTGATGTCATCATCATATCAGATGATGAGCAATTGGATGACAAAGGTAAGTCAGTTGTTCCACCATTTGAAATGGATGTTGCAAGCAGGTATAGTTTGGAAGAAGGAAAAGTGTACGAGAAAAGAGAAGAAACTTGGTAACATTGTGGATGACTACTATGGCATTATCATGTTGCCTCCAAACAACTCCAAAAAATGTTGCATCAATTACCCCCCCAGTTCGCCCAGCCAAGCGTCATGCATTAGACCACGTCACTGCTGCCCGTCTTTTGACCGATTTCTTTGATGAAACAACTCCTTGAAGCTGAAAAGTCATCCGAAAGTCTTGTAACTATGATTTATAATGTTTCTGGTTTTTTAGTGTTGCCTTTTGCTTGACGTTGTCATCATCTATACATGTATTATCAACTTATGTGGCCACTATTTTTTATATTGTGTATGTGTTTAGCAGTATTCGGCCCGCAATGCTTTTTTATGGTTTTTTTGGTTGTGCAATGTTTCTATTTCGGTGTAGCAGCTTCTGAATGATGCTGATATATGAAAAATAGTATTCTTGTGCGATGTTTAATTTTGTGCCGATTTCTTATTTGTTCTCAACATATTTTAGCTTCTGTGATATATGCATGTGTTTAATTTTCACACGACATAGTAGCATTGTGTATCCATTGTTGCATTGCGTTAAAAGCAATTTTTTACTTAAGAGAAGTAAACTTTATTACCAAGTTTGGGTTTTCTCTGTAACTTCTCAAATGTGTGTAATCTTTCATAATATGTGTGTATAATAATTGGACCATGTCCTAATTAGTTGAATTTATATATTTTGAGGTTAAAATGTACATGACTACTCTCTACTTATAAATAAGGTAATATAAATTAATTAGATTTAAGTACAAGATTAATTAATATAAAATGGAATATTGATAATAAATACCAAAAATATATGTCGTGCACATGTAGAATAACATGTTGAATATTTATCAATTGTTTTGGTGTGCCACAGAAGGTGGGATATGAACAAAAATTGCCTACAAGAATGAAAAGCACCAAGATTCATTAATCCCTTCGATGCATCACATGAGTTGTATTTTCCTTTCATTTTTTTCCCACCAATGTACTCCTAAAAATGATCAAATATATTACCACTGTCCATACATCACTACTCATCATGTCTCTAAATTGCACAGAGTAAATCAAAAAAATACACCAGGTATCAGTTTCTAAGTAGTTAACAGAAATCAAAGGAAAATTGGAGCTACTCCATCTAAAAGCTACTCCAGTTAAAAAAAATAAAAAAAATACAAATGCAATAATATCTATTGGAGGTAGAAGCAGAATATTATCACATGTCATTTCCAACAATGATCAAGTAGAATTCTTTCATGCTACAATGCACAATATCCAAATTGAAATAATAGGTTTCATGACAAAATAACTTCAATCTGAACAAAATGACTGAACAAAATGACAGGATTGAAAACCCACATCCAAACCAGAACTGCATTACAAGGCATGGAAAGTTGCAGCAAAAATATAACTGGGTTGAAAGCAAATATCAAAACAGACGTACTGCATCAAAAGTCATGGTTAGTTGCACCAAAAACTATCTTCATTGCAACTTTATATCAACCCAAAATAGCTGCATCTTAAGGAATCTCTTCAACCTTCTCTTAGCAATCGTCTCGCTAAGCTCAATCTTCCAGCATGATCGTAACGTAAGAACAAGGATAATTTGGCGTGGTTGTCCACCAGCAGCTCGATCACAGTAACTTTGTCGTCTTCAGTCAATTTCGGAATTGTTTCCATCGCCTTCAACACATTGTCTTAGGCATTAGACATCTTCTCATCATCCGCACCTTTCTCTGTTGCCAATTGTTTGATAAGGTCAGTCATGCTATCGTTGGTGATGACAGCAAAATTATTTATGGCCATCCATTTTCTTCCGTTTCTTACACTTCGATTTTGCATCTGCCGCTGGTTTGGATGATGGTGTGAAAGATTTGGGTATCGACTCGGCTTCTACCTCATCAACAAAAAACAAATCCTCCAGGCTCATCCCTACATTGTTTAGTACCTCAGGCGTCATTGAAAGAACTTTTTGAACTGAAGCCACAAAGTGATCACGTCTTTTGCCTGTTTCCCGATCGTTTCCAAATATTTCTACCCATTCATGGTAATAGGTCCACCTCTTGTGTTTAATTGTACGGACATTGTAGTCTGCATACGAAGTCGAGAAAGAAACAATTAGTTCAAAATATTTTTGTACAAAAAGTATAATGTATTTTCAAATTAATACCTTAATAAGTGCTTCCCATGTTTCGCTTGACGCTTTGATGGTCTTCTCGGTATCATTCCATCCAACACCACTTTTACTTAATATTGTCACCAGAGTACCATACAATTTCTTCCACACGTGAACTTTGGAGTTAACGTGTGGATTGCCACGCAAATTTGTGTCAGAGAAAGCTGCTTTCAAATAATTTTCAAGAAAACCCAAGTACCCTGGCCGAAATCCATTTTCGCTCTTCCAACCTTCAATGGCAGCCTCTTTCAGTGCTTGTATTATTAGAACTTGTTCTTCACGATCACTCCAAGTGAATCTAGTATATCAGTTTTTTTGGCTTTGCCTGCACTGCTCTCAACAATTGCTCCAATTTCCATGATTAATAAGTTTGTCATATCCCTGCAAAAAATACAACCAACGGACGAATTATATCGTAACAAGTCAAGTCCTTAAAATCACATTTTTTATATACATATAAAATAAAATAATTTATACAAGATCACTCTGGTGGAATTAATCAAAACAAAATGACATAAAACATAATTATGTTCTGAAGTTCAAAAATTCATAAACATCAAATGCAACAAGTACACTACTTCGAAGTTGTTCAGCAATGAAAAAGGCACCAAACATAAACAAAGGACAATAGTTGGATGCATTTAATTAAAACTGTTCCACATCGACATACCAAGGTTGTCCCTCCATATATCCCAAACATTCGATGACTCAAAGTTGCTGATGAATTCATCATGTATTTCATGGCTCGGACTATGTGTTCTAATAGTTACCACAATTGCATGAGGATCATCATCCAAAAGAAAAGAATGCCATGTTTTTATGTTTTAGTCATGTTCTTTGCATGTTTTAAGATTTTATCATGTATACGTTATTGCTTATGTATACTTGTTGAATCTATAGACTCACTATGCTCAGGGACGGATAGAGGGGGTGGCACCTTTGGCCCATATTGGATATATACTTTATTTTTAAAAAAAAATTCTTTTATATCTCCAGCCCAAATTGATTAACCTCAGTCCATATTTATAAATTACTTTTGATATATTCTATGAATTTTATTGATACATTGATTTTTCAAAAATCTTAATCACCCATTTCTATGAATTTTATTGATACATTGATTTTTTAAAAATCTTAGCCACTCTTTCATTTATTTCTGGCTCCGCCTCTGACTATGTTTGAATGATGCGAGTGAGAAAGATGCAGTTAAATATTATGATGTCAGACGAGACGCAAAGTAACCAAGGAGGCGAGAAATTGCATGTCAAAACTGTTATGAAGCACATTTTAGAAATGATTTTATGATTCTTTTCCTTTTGGGTTAGCACGTGATTAATTTGGAACGCGTGATGTTTTGGATTTGCAAGTTCACACATTTCTTTGACCAATTTGTGAAATGTATTTACCGCCATTTTATTTATGAGCATTTACGTTGGTGGGGGACGTCACAGACTCACATATACACACATATTTTATATGTATATATTGATTTATATTTATATAATTAATTGGTACGTATCGTATGTGTGTAATTATTATTTTTATTTATATATGCTTATTAACGAAGGTTTTGTTAAAACAATCACTAATATTTGCTTTGCGCATAGTATCATAAATCGCTAATTCGGCTGTTATCCATCCGTCAGGAGAGTGTATAAATTAACAAATATAGATCTTTAGTATCATCTTCGATACTGAGACAGAGACGGACCCATTGTGTGGGCTAGGCTGGGCTTCAGCCCAGTCTAGCCCACACCCTTAACCCCTCACATGTATATGTATATTTGTATATGTATTGAGCTTAATATAATTTTTATAGTACAACCCAAATCTTCACTACATTTATTAGGCTTAATGCTTCTTAGCATGTTTACGAAATATTTTGGCTATGAAAATGTAATCTTGAGTTCAAAATTTAGTGCGTTTTTTAGTTTTATTTTTTCGTAACTTATGGATTTGCAGGGGAGTTTGTTTATATTTTTTCAATTTTCTTCTTTGAAAAATACTAATAGAAAATTGCAAGACAATTGGTACATTTGGATAATATATAATAAACTATTAATTCAAGCAAATTAAAAATCAAAAATAAATTTCTAATCACGCAGTCAAATTTTTACAAAATTGTTTTTTTAAAAAATATATATAATTAGGAAATATAAGATATATAATTTAATAGTATTAAATATTAATGCAATGTAAAGAACTTGTTAACCTGTTTAACAATAAAAACATAAAAATTTAGCCCTCCCTATTACATAACCCTGGTTCCGTCCCTGTACTGAGATATACCATAAGACCAATAAATTGATTCAAGATCTCGGTATTAAGGTCTTGGTCTAAAGAGAGTGATCTTTCTCAACAAAGTTGGTTTAGGTATTTTTAGTTCAATTTTTTTTTTCTATCTACTCACCAACCCGCCTGCTTGGTTTCTCATTACTTAATGGTTTAATAATAAAGCGTCGTTGTCAGCGACAAGAGAAAACGCGATCCCGTGAGCATAACCGTCACAAAACCATCATTAATTTCAAACTAAAGACTGTTTTGTGACAATTAAAAGCATCATTAATCTCTCTTTTTCTTGTAGTGAAACTTGAAAATGTAAATGACTAATTCTTATAAGTATTAGTTAAGGTTAAATTACGAATAAAACTAATTATGTTTAGTTTTAAAAGTTTGTTTATGAATATGGACGATCAAATATCTAGCTATAATAGTTATTAGACATTTATAATTCTAAGTTCCTCACACGTACGTGCAGCTTACTAATATAAAATGAAAGATGGTGTGAATATGCACAAATTCGATATTTTACAATGTCAGTCACGAAAAAGACCATCTTAAGGAAGTCTGATGGTATAGATTTGTACATACTTAGAATCCTCGAGTCACTGCTCTATATCCTGTCCTAACATCGCACGTTTCTATCAGATTAATGTTGTTGTTGTACGTAGAGATGCTCAGTGGTTGGATTAAAATACTGTTGAATCATCGCCTCCACTTCTGCAACTACGGTTCCCTCATTTGAGCACTGGATTCGACCATTATTCCCTAACAAATTGTTGTTGGAATCGTCTAACTTTGATGGGTATGTTCCATAATCTTGATCATGACTGAGTAGGCGCTCGTGGCCTTGTGTTATTGAATTCCATTGATTCGGCACTCCAACTGCTTCTTGGAAACCAACATTACCCTCTACAATAAGATGATCTATCCCTTGATCCCAAACGATATCGTGCGCTGATTGAGAAGGGTAGTTCATAGATAAAACTAGGATACATTAAGAAGAGAAAATTGGTGACTTGCAACTTGTACGTGCTTTGAAATTGAATGATGTATTGATCAAATATAATATACCTGCAGGTGGTGTTGAATTTGGACATGGTTGAATAAAGGTGGATTCGAATCCGAGGGAATGTTGTGGTGGACCAAACATATTTGAGTCGAAAAAGGGGCATTCTTGATCTGGGAATGGTAGCTGGCTCAAATGATAGAGACGTTCATCACACATCAAAAGTTGTTCGTAGTGTCTATCAAGGAATCTGGGAGGGAATACCACCAAATGCCTCCTGCAAATTAAAACGTACAAGAAAAATAAAATTCATAATCATATATCTGTACGTTCTCCAGTGATCATCTGATGACATTATATTGATTATTGTGTTCTAGATCTTGATCAACATTTTTCTATATTCAATGGCCACCAATATCGTCCAAACCAAAAAAATTCTTTCATGTGGAGTCAAGCATTGACACCACATGTTGAATAAACGATATTTATATATATATATATATATTTATATATGGACGATACCTCGTAATGGTAGCTTGACCTCCAGTGAAATCATGCACGGGTGCCCAAGAAGTGTGCCTTCGTGGTTGAGGATTGTTTTCTCTAGAAAACGAAGGCTGTTTATTCAACTACGCGAAAAAAAACCGTCATGTACATAATTAAGCAACAAGTTAGTTCATTGATCAAATAAAAAGTTGTAACACATAAAGTAGAACCATGCATGTATGAAGTCTGCAGTACTTTAAAGTAACAGTAGATGGAGCAAATGTTTATGAATCTGATATCACTAACCTGGATTTCCAAAATCCCTGGTTCATCAGTATCCGCGGAGATGTCGGCCCTAATGGCCGTGATATCGGACCAGTCTATTTCGATCTTACTTTTCAATCCTCCTTCAAGAATCTCCCACACCATTCTACGCTTGGCATAGTATAATTTGACAGCCAACTCTACTCCATGGCCTGGTGAAGTTTGTTTCTAGAGACATTTAAAGCATATTAGAATTAATCCTGGGAATTTAATTTATTAAGTTGAAACATATTTCAAGAAAAAGGGATGAATGTGTGCACCTGCCAAGATCCAATATTCAAGAGAAGTGCAGCAATATTGGAAGCTTTTAGTTTTTGTCGGGAAGCATCAATTTTTGTTTTACGCCTGATCTTATGATTAAGGTATGAACCCTGAGATGAAAAATCTACTTGCTTCCCATTACAAAAGTTTTTATTCACCAAATCCAGAAAAGAACCTGACTTCTCAAGTTTCAAACCAAGAAGGCTTGATCCTGCCAAATCTCCATTCTGCAGAAATATATACATACAAGATTTAATTTAATGACATCAAATGATGAAAGATACACAAATTTGTGATTCTCTCATGCCAACTAATGTTCGTGTTTCCCTGATCAGAAATCACCATTAAAATATTAACGAACGCCGTTCTGGTATACTATTATGTACATGAAATATTATTAATTCATGTAAAAAGGGTACAGATCGAATTCATTTGTCTTTTATGTGTTGTACGCGAAAAACAAACAAAAATATTCCATAATAAACAATAGATCACTACATCATTAAATTTCATGAAAAGGGATGGATATATTGATGATCACATGCAAATTAAATCACCAGAATCTAATATTATTGTAACTTTTTGCCTATCCAGGGATATATTTTACAAAACTAAAAAACCAATAATCACTAAAGACAAGAAAAGGAAAAGAAACCTGCACTGGTGAAACCCTAGGTCTTTTGGAAGCAGATGATGCCTCGAAACTCTGATGAAATCCATGTTGTTCAAGAAGCTGATATTCCGAATACAGACTCCTCTGCAAATCCTTCTTCATAATCATGTTCATGTTGTCACTCATGTTTTCAGTTTTCGGGTATGATTATTTTCACTTTTGGCGAATCTTGAAATTAAACTGGGAAAAGAGCTCAGTTCCTTTACACTGCTATCATCAAGTGGGTGTTATGTTTGGCTTCATAAGAGGAGGCAGGTTTTACACAAGTCGAAAATCGCGCCTTGGAAACACTCACATTCAATCCTAACTAATATATCCCTCATATATAGTTCAAGTGGCGGCTGAATTCCGAATCTTTCTGGAAAAACAAAATCCCGGAAAATAGATTTCTTTTTCCATTAATTTTTTTACTTTAGTCTACTAAATACTCAAAATTTGGTTTTAGTTCACTACTTTATTTTTTTAAGGTCCAAAAAGTCCATTGACTCAATCACGAAATTTTTTAATGAATTATATGATTTTATGCATTTTAATTATGAAATTTAAAATTTATGCTTAATTTATATGATGTTATGTTATGCCTGATATTTAATATTTTGCGAGTAAGTTTAATATTTTCCTAGCCTTCGAGCGTAGTCAAGAGGAAAAATATTCGGAAAATGTTTTCTTTGGTCTAATAAGTTGTTCATTTTTTTGTTTTGGCCCATTAACTTTTCAAATTTTGATTTTGGTACACTAACTATTAATTTTCAGTGATTTTAATCCAATTGCTGATGTGACAGCTAGACACGTCAGCATTTTCCCGTGCCACATCATCATTTTCCGATACCAAGTCAGCATTCTCCGGTGCCACATCAGCAGTTGAACCTAAATACCCGAAAACTAAAATTTAGTGTATTAAAACAAAATTTATAAAGTTAATGGACCAAAACAAAAAAATGGACAAGTTAATGGACAAAAAAAAATATTTTCCCAAAAAAAAAAAATATTCTATGTTATGTAAGTTTATTGATTTATTGCAAAATATTTGAGAAGAGAAAAACTTTAAAAGTTAGTATTTGAGACTAACGGACCGACTTCTAAGTCTATTAGTCACAAACTGAGAAGACGTGTAAAATTTTCATTTTCTTTTCCCTTTCATAAAAAAAAATTTCCAAAAAATATTCTATGTTATGTAAGTTTATTGATGTATTGCAACTTAAATATTTGAGAAGAGAAAAACTTTAAAAGTTAGTATTTGAGACTAACGAGCCGACTTCTAAGTCCATTAGTCACAAACTGAGGAGGCGTGTAAACTTTTCATTTTCTTTTCCCTTTCATAAAAAAAATATATTTTTTCCCAGAAATATTCTATGTTATGTAACGGTCCGTTTGGTACACAAGTTTAGGCTGGATAGTGGCTGCAAAATTTGTTTTATCATTCGTTTGGTTGCATTTCAAATAAACTTACTTAATCTACCGTACATGAGCTTGAGTTTGTATTAACGTGAGTTAAATAAACTCACCTCTGTCCCATGTATTAATAATCTATCTTTATATCATCCTTTTTTATTCCAGGAATACCCTCAACAGATCTAGCTTCAGGTGCCCGACTTCGACTCAGATTTCTGTTTAGGGTTTTGGTTCTCTCCACGATTAACTCTAACTCAAAGGTAAATTCGATGCTCACTAGGGTTGCGAAGTTAAAATCCAAGCCAGGGCCGTTCTTATTTGAAGGCATAAGAGTCGTCCGACTCAGACCCATTTTTTTTGAGGCCCATAATTTTGAAAAAAAAAATTTATTATATAAAAGTGTAAATTGATCAAATATAAATTTATTATTCTTGGGATTTTTTTATTCATATCACGGAAAATTACTTTTTTCTTTGCCTACTGCCTAATATAAGCTTTTTTATTATTTATGAGCCTATTGATAAATTTATTAATGAAGTTTATTATTTCTAGGTCCCTTGATAATTTTTTTCAAATATAAATTATTTTTCTGGTGCCCAATATAAACAAAAAACTTTTTTTATTCCCTAAATTTATTATATAGTAGTATAATTGGACCAAAATAAAAACATATTTTCTGACTCATAGAGGTTGCTCTGATATTAATTAGGATGATTTATTTTTAGAGTTGACATTCTTGAAGTTCTCATTACCAAGAGAAACAAAATCGGCAATGGATGTAGTGAATTACTTGAAAAAAATAGATGGATATTTCTCAAATGCTCACTTTGCTTATAAAATCTTGTTGTTGTAAGAGCAAAACAAAATTTCTCAAATTTAAAGCTCTTCAAAACATTTTCTCAATAATCCATGTCATAAGAAAAGATTGAATGAATTGGTTATGCTATTAATTGAAAAAAAAAATATTTTGAACAATTTGATCAATATTGTTAGTTCTAAACTGTCAGACGAGTTGTTTTATAGTATAAATAATTTTTTACATATTTGATCTTATCACTCAATTAAAATAGAAATATTTTGACTATTGCAAATTGTTTAAATCGAAAAATTTGTTATTAGTCTAAAATAATATGAACACACATTATGATTTAGGAGCCTCTTTTAAAAGTTAGACTCGAGCCCAAAAATTATTAAAATCGGCCCTGATCCAAGCATATATGTAGAAGAAATTTAATTTGCTGACATTTTATTCTCTTCTTTTTTCTAAAATTTCTAGAAAGAGGAAGAACCCCTGCTGCGTAGGTACATGCACCGATAATCTTTGTTCACGACATCAGTTTTGAATTTTTTGTTGAGTATTGAGCGTCCTGATTTTTCTGTGTTACAACACAACCTTCGTGATTTTTTCTGTGTTACAAATGGATGAAGGTTGGACGTCGAAGGACCGAGAGGTGAGGGAGATGGAATTTAGAAGTGCTTGGATATGTGAATTATTGGATTCCCACCGACTGCCTCTTCCAAATGAGATTTAATAATGTGGGGATTTTTTAAAAAGAAAAGGTGCATTTGGTTAAAGGGCATTTTGGGCATTAAAATATATTATATCCTTTAAAATTATCATATCAACCAAATAACATATACATTAACATGTGTTAATATACATTAACATGTGTTAATAATCATTCCAACCAAATACATAACTATTCAAATATTATTTAAATTATTCATTCCATATCAACCAAATTATCAATCTCTCAGTTATCCTATCATTCCAACCACACGCACCCTAAGTTTATTGATGTGTTGCAACTTAAATATTTGAGAAGAGGAAAACTTTAAAAGTTAGTATGTGAGAATAACGGGTCAACTTCTAAGTCCATTAGTCACAAACTGAGAGCTTGGGCAAGATTCTCCACGTTCGAGGCTAGATCGTTTCCAAGGGGCAGGTTAAATCCAAACTTCAACATTCGGGCAAGTTTTTAATGTTTTGAAACTAGTACCATTCAAGAGTATAGATATATTTACTATGAAACTTCATGTGTATTGATGTGTATATGTTGTGTTATGCATGATTTATGAGAGCTTTTAAGATTAATGTTGAAAATTGTGAAGCGTGATTCGTTCTTGACGTTTTTGGGTGCAAAAGTTTAAAGAAGTTTATGATTTGAGATGTTTTTTTGCAGAATTTTGGTGTGTGTATGGTATATGTGGGGTTTTGTATCAAATCTTTGAATGATGGGATGTCTTGAATGGATTTTTATCGAGTTTTGATGCTCTCTCGGGTGTATACTCGTTTTTTTCAAAGTGTGGGTGAGTAGTTTCTCAAATATGTGTCGAATGGGGTCGACAGAGGTCGGGATGACCTCTTTTTCATCCAATTCGCGTAGCGCCAACCTGCCTAGAAACCTCAGGCATATCACATCGCTCCTAGGCGCGAGGCGCCGACCTGCGCTGGGCAGAAATAATTTTCCGCCCTCGCAGGGAAAAGTGTTGTCCAAGAATTTTGTTTTTCGTATTTGAAGTCCAAAATTCAAGTTTATGACCTTTAAAGCTATTTTAAGTGTTTTTAAGATGTTCTATTGGAAAAAGTTTCAAATTCGGATGTCCGGAACGGACGGAACGACTTACGTGGATCGATTAAGCTATGTAATGCATCTATATGTTATATTTCTTCATGAAAGCTATGTTTACTATGAAAGTAATCAAATCTTATGAAATATTATATGCATGAATGAGTTTACATCAGTTTTAGCATGCATGATATTTATCACGAAAGTTTTAAGAGCATAAAATGATAAATTTATGACGTAATGATGTATGAAAATATTTTGATGTTATATGTGACTTTGTGGTGGAAATACATGATTGGTATTCCGAGATGAGCTCCAGAGGAGCCTTTCCAAATGACGTGCTCACGAAATGGAATGATAGGACTGATACCCTGGGATGAGCTCCGGGGATGACTTTTCAAAAGAATGAAAGTTTAAATGACTATTGTCATATGATAGTTGTACAACGAATCCGTGATCACAGAAAACCAACGACGTGCTCATAACGATGGTTGCCACAAATTCATGTATCTCATCACCCTTAAATATCATGTTCACGTTATGCCACTGCATTAAGTTTCAATTTTTATATACGAGTTTGTATGCATACTCTTGCTAATTATTTAGAATCACTATACTTGAATGATGTAGGTAATGATGCTCTAGATTATTATATTGATGAGTATGGAGTCAGATTTGAAGATGAGCAAACGATTGGGCCGACGAGAGATGCATGAGCACAATGTCAAATGAACATTTTTATTGTGCACGGTTTATTTCATCTGGAAGGAAACACGTTTTACTTTTGATAAATGTTGGTTTTGTTGACATCGATGTTTAGAATTATTCCCTTAAGTTTTTTTTTTTGGTGCAAAATTGACCCTTTTAAGTAAAGATTTTTATTCTGCAAAATTTTCCTCGAAATTTTTAAGAATATATGTTTAGTAGCGTCCTTGAGTTTTGAGACGTTACAATTTTGCTTTTAGTTATGTTTCATCGAAATATTGACATACATAAGAAATACTAATGTATTAGACACCATATCGACAGTTGAATCAAATAACCAAAAATTACTAGTTATTATTGTAGTAACATGTAGCCCATTTTAAGTCATTAAAATATTAAACATAATTAAGGGGTCATCAATTTGAATAACCAAAAGTTTAATAGGATCAGAAATAAAAAAAAAAATAGCATTGGATCATTCGAAGAGTTCAGACCATCTGAAGTGGGTTCGGAAGCACTCAACCAAATGCTAAGCAGTTCGGAAGCATATGGTGCGATCGGATCGTCCGAACTGGTCTGGGATCGGACATTCCGAAGTAAGTTTGATGTTAGGCCATGCAAAATTGAGGTGACAAGAGTGTACAGACACGTGGAGATCGTAACGTCCGAAGTAAGGATCTGAGTTTTCGAATTTGGTACTATCGTGTTCTACAACAAATCATAAAACAATTAATATTCTGTGAACTAATTATAAATGTAGATGAAACTTAAAAAAGCCTTGAGAATTATAACGATCATATAGTCATGCAACATTCAACGATGATCCTAGCATATTCAAAGCTTCCATTAAATTTGGTATTTAATTATCTAATTTCGATCAACTTTTTAATTTGAAAAATAACTGTGTATAGTCTATATTCAATATAATGTAGAGAATCGTTTTTTTTTTTTTTTTAAATACCGATTGAAGCAACAAAATATCTCCTATTAAACTTGATAATAGGGAAAAAATAATAACAAATAACTGCATAAATTTATTTTAAAAATAATAAATATAATTAATGCTTATCAGCAGTTCAGCACCGACAAAATAAAATTAAACCAAAAAAAAATAAAAAAAGAATCCTGAAATGGAATCCTCATGCGACAGCACTCAAAACCAACTTATTTCAAAAAAAAAAAAAAAAGCCTCAAAAGTTTCAACGATAATGTCAGCGTTCACACGCTGAAACCCGGAAAAGCGTCAACCAAGTTTCAACATTTTGTCTTCTTATTACTTTTCATTCTCCTTTTTTGTCTATTTTCTTGTGAGTTTTCAGTTCCGAATTTTTGTGTTTTCACCTCAAGAGTCGAGACATGAAATGGGTCCTCTGTTTTTGTATGCTTTTGATGCTGTTTACTTGTGCTATGAGTTTGGATTCTACAGCCTTGTTGTCATTGGCAAAGCACTGGAAATCGGTGCCTCCATCCATCAAACTCACCTGGAATTCTTCTGATTCCACTCCTTGCTCATGGGTTGGAGTGCATTGTAATGGGCGCAGCTCTGTTGTTGGATTGAACCTGTCTAGCTTGGGGATTTCAGGACAACTGGGGCCAGAAGTGGCGCATTTACACAGCTTGAGATCATTTGATGCAAGTAACAATGATTTCTCGGGTTCAATTCCTCGGGAGATAGGCAACTGTAGTTTTCTTGAATATTTGGATCTATCTGGCAACAGCTTCTCTGGTGAAATCCCAGAAGCCGTGGGAGATTTGCCAAGATTGAATTATTTAAGCTTGTTTTTCAATTCTCTCACCGGCCCAATTTCTAAAGCTTTGTTTCGAAGTCCATTCTTGAATATAGTTTATCTCAGTAACAACTTGCTGAGTGGTTCGATCCCGGACAATGTCGGGAACATGAGTAAGCTTGAAATTCTGTATCTGGGAACGAATCAATTATCTGGAAGTATCCCTTCATCCATAGGGAACTGCAGCTCCTTGAAACAACTCTACCTAAATGATAACTCGCTAGAAGGTTCACTGCCATATAGTTTGAACTTTCTAGAGGTTCTTGAGTACTTTGATGTGAGCCATAACAATTTGAAGGATGGGATTCCACTGGGTATGGGTAGTTGCAAAGAATTGCAGGTTCTGGTCTTATCATACAATCCATTCAGTGGAGGTGTTCCACCAGTCTTGGGCAATTGCAGCAGTTTGACAAGTCTTGCTGCTGTTAATTGTGGCCTAACCGGACCTGTCCCTTCTTCTCTGGGCCAACTCACTGAACTGACACTGCTTTATTTGTCTGCTAACCAGTTATCTGGACCAATACCACCAGAATTAAGTAAATGCAAGGCCTTGAATGATTTGCAGTTGTATGGAAACCGTCTCGAGGCTATGATTCCAAGTGAATTAGGAATGTTAAAAGAGCTTCACACACTCATGCTTTTTACCAATCATTTGAGTGGACAAATCCCCATCAGTGTGTGGAAGATTCAAAGTCTCCAGAATCTTATTGTGTATCAGAACAATCTTACCGGTGAGATACCACAAGAAATGGCCGAGTTGAAGCAGTTGAGAAACGTTTCCTTGTTTGACAATCAGTTTACTGGAGCTTTACCTCAAGGACTTGGAATTAATAGTAACTTAACTCTCTTGGATTTCACCAGAAACAACTTCAACGGCCCTATTCCTCCAAACCTTTGCATCCATAAGCATCTGCGGAAGCTTTTACTGGGTCAGAATCATTTTCAAGGAAGTATCCCTTCTGATATAGGAAGTTGCATTACTTTGGCTAGATTAATTCTCAAACAGAATAAGCTTACAGGTAAGCTCCCCGAGTTCGTCGAGAATCCAAACCTTCTCTTCATGGATCTTAGCAACAACAGTTTAAGTGGATCAATACCCTCAAGCTTAGGTAACCTAAAAAACATTACCTCTATAGATTTATCCCTCAATAAATTCACAGGTCATATGCCCTCTCAGCTAGGAAGCCTTGTGCATCTAGAGGCCTTAAATCTGTCTTACAATGCTTTTGAAGGTTTGCTTCCATCGTCTTTATCGGGTTGTTATAAATTGTCAAGCCTTGATGTCAGGCACAATCGGGTAAATGGCATGATTCCCCTCAGCTTAAGAAACCTTACAGAACTATCCAACTTGGATCTTAGTGAGAACCGATTCACTGGGGGAATTCCAAATTTTTTGTTTCAACTCAAAAGGCTTTCATATTTGCATCTTGGCGCAAATTTATTAGGTGGGACCATTAGCCCTAACATTGGTTTGGAAGATGATGCTCGAAGCCTTAGATATTTGAATTTGAGCTATAATGGAATGACAGGTCATGTTCCTGTGGAACTGGGAAAGTTAACTCTACTGGAGCAATTAGATTTATGTTGTAATAATCTGTCTGGTAGCCTGGACGCCCTTGGTGAACTCCATTCTTTGCTTGAGGTCAATATTTCCCACAATTTTTTCACCGGTCCCGTGCCACCTACGATGTTGAAATTTATTATCGCAACTCCATCGTCTTTTGCTGGCAACCCGAACCTCTGTTTCAGTTGTCACCCTGAACGTGGCTTCAATTGCGTTGGAAACATCCCCATTCCCATCAAATCTTGTGAGCTGCAATCGAGTAGACGAGGTGGCCTCAGGAAAGTTGATATTGCTATGATAGTTTCAGTATCATTCCTCTTGGCAGTGATTCTGGTTTCTGGAATTTCTTACGTGTGTTTGCAGCACAAAGCTAAGGAACAGAATTTGCCAGTCTCTGCAAAAGAAGGTGCTTCCTCACTGTTGAACCAAATCATGGAAGCCACCGAGAACCTCAAGGATACTTATATTATCGGGAGGGGAGCACATGGAACAGTATACAAGGTGGCACTGGGTCAGGATAAAGCATATGCTGTGAAGAAGCTTGGATTTTTGGGATTTAGGGGAAAAAACACAAGCATTGTCAGAGAAATAGAGACAGTCGGGAAGGTCAGGCATCGTAATCTTGTTAGACTCGAAGATTTTTGGTTGAGACAGGACTATGGTTTAATCTTGTATAGTTACATGAAAAATGGAAGTCTTCACGATGTTTTGCATGAAACAAGTCCTCCGCCGCCGCTGGAGTGGAGCATTCGATACAAGATAGCCCTTGGCACAGCCCATGGACTATCGTATCTCCATTTCGACTGCGATCCTGCCATCATCCACCGAGATATCAAACCAATGAACATTTTACTGGATGCAGATATGGAGCCACATATCTCAGATTTTGGCATTGCCAAGCTCTTGGATCGGTCTGTTGCTTCAACTACATCGGGCGTGATCCAGGGAACCACTGGCTATATGGCTCCAGGTTAAGTTTATTTATTCTTTCTCATTCTATTACTTTATTTGCTACAGTATCCATCACACATCAAACCACGAGCCTGCACACTTCCACACTAGATAACAGGCACCTGAATTAATTCACGCGATTTGTGAGACGAATACTTTGTGTGGCGTCCAGTGATGTGGTTTGTATTTCACTTTCAGTAACTGATAAGCTATATACGTATCCATGAGAACCATCAACCACGACTCTAAGATTTGATGTATTTCCTTTTTTTTTTCTTTTCAGAAATTGCGTTCTCCACCAAAAGTAGCAAGGAGTCTGATGTATATGCTTACGGGGTTGTTTTGTTGGAATTGATAACCAGAAAGAAGGTTTTAGATCCGTCGTTTGGTGGGGAAATGGATATTGTGGAGTGGGTACGATCCACGGGGAACACAACAGAAGATATAGAGAAGATTGTGGATTTAGACCTGTTGGATGAATTCTTGGATTCAAATATGCAGCAGCAAATGAAGCTCATGCTTTTATTAGGCCTGAGATGTACTGAAAGGGAGATAAGCCGGAGACCATGTATGAGAGAAGTTGTGAAGCAACTATCACTAGCCAATTCCAATTGTAGAAGCAAACACCAGCTCTGGTGAGAAAGCTTTTGGTAATTTTCAGCTTTTGTCACTGTAACTAGAACTTCAAGTTTGATAGGTGTATGCTTGGTGAAAATGACCAATAGTAATTGATACAACATATGTAGTTTGTAGGAATGATCTCGAGGACCTGTTCTCGTTCTTCCTTTATTAGTTCAATCTATATTTTTTGGTCTGATTTTTCGTTTCCCACTGTGTTCAGGAATACCCTTAAAATGCCATCATTTTACGTTTCATCGCTTCACACGTGTAAAAACAAACACTACAAGAAGGTGAAAACTTAATGTTAACTAAAATCAGAGTCGTCCTTGCGAGAATTACCGAAGGTTTAAGGATACCCGTGTAATAACCGAAGCTTTCAAGAGGCTGTGAAATAGGACAACTTTGTAGGTGTAATTTATCTGAAGTATGAATTTCTCTGTTAATGAATAGACAGATAGAAACGTAACCACGGCACACCGGCAAACAAGGATAACTATATACTCGTAAGAAAAAAATAAATATCTTTTTAAGATGGGAACCTACAATATGCAGCAGGCCAACATTGCATGATCAATCACCAATTAATCATTTTCCACCTGTTTTCCACTTGATGGGTAAGAGAGTTACTTTCTTGGTGGAGGAATAAGTTACTGCCTCAGTTGGCCGCAGCACAGAGATAGCAGCTTGGTGTTGGTTCTTGGGTACAAAGTGATCTGTCAAATGTTTTAGCTCGAACGCCCCTCGGGTGAGACCCCTAGCAACCTGATAAACAAATTCGCGTAACAATTAAATTACTCAAAGCAGAAAGCAAAAATTGATCCGCATTTGAAACGAATCATCACACCGGGTGTCATTCAGCATTTCTTTGAGATAGTTTCAGAGCATGATATATTACAACTTTTTAAAAGTGGCATCCGAAAAGGGATGCACCATCTGATCCATGCTAATTATTTCTCATTGCAGAAAAATATCTTTTATCGGGAAATAAAAAAGATACCATCAAGATAAGGAAACAAGGAAATGGGAATCCCTATTGATCATTTTATCGTCATTCAGATCTTTAGAGACGTCATCAGATGGATTCTATAAATTATATAAAATGCAATTTCTAAATTAACTCACTCCTGGCTAAATATGTTTTTAACTCGATTACGACTTCTACTGAGTAAATGAATTACGCTTGAAAACATACGATATAGTATCCTACCCTACTAAAAAATGTTTGAGAAATAACAAGAAGCATGCAATTTTGATTTACTAGTAAGCAGAATACTGAACTGAGCACAACATTTTAAACACAAAAATGAAGCAGTGAAACAAGTCTGAAACTAATTTCAATACCTTTAGGAGGATCCAAACTTTTAAAGAACTACTCAAAACTGCAAGTCTCGTCCTCTTTCCCGATGTCAAGTAGTTACACATATGTCGATCAACCCTTAAGATGAATCGCGGCCAAGATTTGGCGTTTTCAGGGTCAGCTTTTTGGTCCATGATAGACTGATCAAAGGAAAACATAAAGCATTAGAAGACTAATAAAGGTTTATAAAAATAAAGAAAGATAATAAGATTATAGACTAAACATGCCAAAAACGGATAACTGAGTAACCAAATGGATAACCGGCCTGGTTAAACCGGGTAACACACGCCACTGTAAAAAAAGGACTATAATTAGAGGAACATGGGAACTATAAAGCATGCACGAGAGGGAAAAAATAAAGTCCTACACAGAGCTCAAAGGGCATGGAAAAAGTGATTCCCGAAATATAGACTAATTTTCCAGAAATCTCAGAAACATCATTTTAATAACCAAACTTTCAATGAAAATTAGTTAGTTACTCACCAGGAGCAGGCAGATTTCATGTTCAATTTTGGAAAATGAAGTTTCCAAAGCTTCCACTCTCCCAGTCGCATGGCAGCAGGAGCATGGTTCACTGATCATAAATGTCACGCTTGGTCGTACCTGTTGAGTATAATTATAAGTTGATAGCATCTAATGTTTCACTTTGCAGTCGGAGATTCTGAAATCCAAGGTTCTGCATCTCATAACAAGAGTTTTTTCTTTAATTAGATGCCCACCAAGTGATTTGGTTTAATAAAATCTGAATGTTAACACAAACCAAATAATAAGTGTGGGACCAAGCCTAACCTCCACAGGCAAAGAGAGATGACCAAAGTTTCCATAAAAATTACAGATCAGACCTACAGGATATTCCCATACAGTACAGATGTAACAACAAAAGAACAGTTCGTGGGGCTCAATCTAGTGTTGATGAAAAGTAGTGAAAACATGTGCATGACCAGTTTTCATTTACTATCCGAAATTGTCTTTTATGAGGAGGTTTAGCTTACTTTAGTGGTTGAGATTAGAAAAACAAAGAACAAAACAACACCAGTAGAAGGGTTACGCAAAGTCCCCATCTGATCTGTAATTTTAGTTTCGTACATGGCACATGGTAAGGTACTTTCATAATGTATGTGGTTGGGTATGTTCGGGTTGTTTTACCCCAAAAGAAAGAAAAGTAACACTTATATTTAGAATTCACTACAAAAGCAAGAACAATGATACTCTAATAAATATCAAAATTCAATTCATTCATTCTCTTGTCTGTACCCAAATGTTACTAGCAGAAAGGTAACTCTTCAATCACGTTTTCATAAAAATCATGAAAGAAATATATCAGAAGGAAAACCATTGATTAACAAATCATACACGTTTTCGGGTAATTTCCATAAGTCCATGCCTAGATAATTCAGACACTTTCACAGTTGATCGGTCCCTCTCAACAGCCTTCTTAACTTCTTCATAAATGAGTCGCTTATTCGCTGCAGAATAAATATTATGTAAGAACGAAAATGGATAAATGCAAATGTAAACTTTCCTTTTCGAATTTACATCTGAGATTCCATCTAGAGTGATTACAAATTATTTCCATTTGCACTCACAAATATTTCCTAGAGCCCCATTTCAAAAAATGCCAGTTTAAATTTCAAGTCATGTGGAAAGGACTTGCATATATAAAAAAATAATTGGAAGAGAAGAATATCTTAGAAAACGAATATCTGGGAATGGGAATGGGAATGGGAATGGGAATGGGAAAAAGGAATGAATAATTGAGTTTTTGAATATGTTCTTGTGCTTGACAAGAGACTAATCATCAGAATGTAATCAACATGGGAAAATTACGCAAAAATATCTCGTCGGGTTTATCTAATCAGAGAAAATATTTTTTCTCCAGTAGATAACTAACACAAATGCTAAATTAAATATAAATTTTATTCTCCTACAGTATCTCGACATGGCTAAAAGATTCCAAAAGATGCATCATATGTTGCATGAACCAGGACACTGGGGAATGTGTATACTTACAATCATCCATCATATCAATGAAATCTACCACAATTATTCCACCAATGTCTCTCAACCTTAATTCTCTAGCAATCTGCAATCATAAAGCACACACAACTTAATGTCGAAAATCATGCAAAATATAGTTCTTATAGACGACTATTGCTGTGAAAACAACATTAAAAGGAACTCCGACCGTGCAGTTAGATTAAACAAAAATAACATTAACATTCGGAAGTTTGAGATATAGCATCATATACAAGAACAAGAAAGTAGTAAAACATGAGCGTCTAATGGAGCGCATCAATGGTGTAAGTATGTTCGATCTGATAAAATAAATAAATGAGCAGTTGCATAGGAGCTTTTTGCCAAACTTTCATCTTCACTATCATACATTCACAAAAAACAGTTGGTAAAATATAAGTTTCTTGCAACGTACCCTCATTGAGTTCATTATTTAAGATGCAAATCCCTTGGTTTTGTTTAGAAATTTATGTGTTCTACCCCAGTGAGAGTGACATGAAGTTGTAATAACAGAACTCACAAGTATATTGGTGAAGTTACTATTCCTAACCTTATCAAGATTATTCTTACAAAACAGGGCCATGGAAAGTTATTCAAGTTTCGTTTTACAGCGCATCAAGATGCATGTTATTCTGTGAACTTATATGGGTCATTGAGTCAGAAATATTTGCAAATGGCAGAACATTTAATGCAGATCATTTGGAAATTGACTGTCTGGAAACTAATGGCCATTATATTCAAATATGGAATTTTGGGCTAAGTTTAAGAAGCTACAAAGCCCATGTGGGATCCATTAATTGTTTGTAGAGGTTCAATTACACGATTAGAGTCCAAGATATTTAATTAGGCTCTTAATGCGCTAATTCAACAGTTCGGGAACCTAGAAAACCTGGGCCAAGTTAAGAAACAAGAGTCCAAGTCATCAACTTGACTCAAGTCGAAGACTAAAAAATAAGTTATGGCCTTGATTCATTTTATAATTCATCAATCAAGGCCTAATTATTTATTGTCAGTGACCCTAAGTCTAGTTTTTTATTTAATCACTTTGGATTATTTGATTTGTTGGGACTTGCGAGTATATTGCATGATTTAGGTTAACCAACGTATATATGCATTAGAGACGTGTTTTTACTAGAATAGTATTTAATAAATTTTGAGTTTTTACACATTACTGGCCAATCTTGAGTATTAGAAAATGAAATTAACTTACTCAGATCTAGGTCTTTTGGCCTTCAACTGAACAATCATTTGGAGAAATGATGTCCAAATTCATTTAAAATCTTGGTGACGTTTAATAAGGTTGATATATAAACATTAAATTGATTTTTCATGCGAAACTGACAACATTGCTTCAGCATTCTGAGTTTAGTATCGTGGTATTTGTCATTGATTAATGACATCCTGAGGAAATTATTAGAATATTACCAATCCCTTCTTTGTAATGTCGGGATTCTCGTTCTGCATTTTCCTAAGCAAGGGCGATTTTTGCTAAATTTATAACAATCTAATTCTTTTTCAGATCATGATTATCTCATGCATTTGGTCCCATTCTTCTAAGTCTGTCACTTCGACGGTAATTGGAAATTAGTTATGATGTTAGCATTACCACACATTGCCTTAGACTGAATACTTTTGGGCTCTAAAGTAGAATTTTCTCCACTCATAAGTTCGGCAGTCAATTTCCTCAACTTTTATTCATTTTCACAATCAATTGTACCATTTTATCACTACATAGTTTCAAATAAATATACACCTCCCAAACAAATAACAAAATTACATTAACTTCGAAAATTCTCCGTAAATTCATCTTCAATAGAATCTTTCAAAACCTAGTTTCAAACTTTTGAGTTGAAAATGATAGAAACACCATCCAAATACCACTTCAATTTCACAATTTAATTAGTCATCATCCACTTTCTGATAAAATGTTGATGCACTTAGTTTGAGCTAACACTTAGATGTAAGGTTCAGTGCTAAAATAACAAGGAAAGATTAAGAACAGGGAAATTCCTAACAGTATCGACAAACTTGAATTACAGACAGGTCACTCAATATCTGTGGTTTACAAAGATGGATCATTGACAAAAGATACCATATTTAATACGTCAGAGCTTTATGACCCATGCCGTGAGCATAATCCACATATTTTAGGAGCAACACAAGCCATGAAATAGGAAAAACATAAAATAGGGTACGAAGTTGGATGAGAGTACTTGTTTGGCAGCAGCAAGGTTGACCTCAAGAATAGCTTTCTCTTGTGACGTTCCTTGACCAAGCATGCAATGACCCCCATTCACATCAATGGAGACTAAAGCCTCCGTTTGTTCAATGACTAGATAACCACCATTAGTCAGAGGAACCCTATTGGCAAAGAGAAAGCAATTTTATTTGGAATTGATTGTGTGGACCAATTAGATGCAGATCTAGAAAAATCTTATCGATTCGATAATCTAAGTTGGAAAGATGAGATGTAGATCGTGATTACTCAGCTCATGAAAAAATAAACTGTATCAACTATATGAAACCACAATTAAGTTATGGATTTAAATATAAGCTCTTGCTTTCAATGAACATCCCTATCTCTACGTTTGTTTAGGTATTTGCTCGTATTTGCTCATATTTGGTTGTCGAAAGTTCATATATTAAGCTACTAGGTTACAAGTTGATTCTCTGATTTATCATGCCATTCTGATTTTTCTTATAAAATTATCCTGCTGTCATTTCAAAACAGAAACAGGTGTACCAAAAAAGTTGAAGGAGAGAGGCAGAAAGGATGAAAAAAACTTATTGGGGGAAAAAGAATCTTAGACCTCATACTTCTCAGCAACTGAAGGTAAGTTAGGAATTTAGGCATAACATTATTTACTGTTATTCCTGTGTCAAAAGTTCAAACAAGCTACTTTCTTCACAAACTTTGCTTTGAGAACCTGTCAACCATTCAGATAAAATTTATTCATCCAAATGAATGATGAATGCCCCTATCTTTAACCTCCAGGTTCAAATTACAACAAAAATCAACTTTCCTAATCATTGGATACTTCAGCAATCACTTGAAGTAATTATGCAATAATCCAATGGCCTTAAGGTTTTGCTCCCATGTTAACAATGTTCAAAACATCTGAGGCAGCTAAAACCCTATTTCCACGTTTTATTGTTAAGCAGGATTTTTAGTAAACTATGACACCATCAATGTACTGGAAATCACAATTCACAAAATGGTATCAATAAATTAAGAACCATTTTTATTTTTATTTTAGGAAACAAGATTATATTATATATAAAATATCAATTAGTTACAAAAAAACGGATAAGTTGTCAGTCCTAAACATATTAACAATATATGAGCTCCAGTCTCTGACTAAATCTGAAACCAAAAGCGGAGAAAACTCCTTTTGCTTCCTGGTCCAAGTGGATGCCCGAATCGTAATTTTTTCCCAACACTCTTCACCAGAATCCTCTACATCATCAAAAATCCTTCGATTCCTCTCCGATCAAACAGACCAGCAAATACGGTGAACCACCACCATCCAAAAAATTATCCCCCTAGTACCAAGGTCTCGCCCTAGATCAGCCACAAATAGGTCCTTCGTTGACCTCGGAGCGACCCAAACCAAGCCCAGCTCTTTCAAAGCTCTATACCAGACATCTTGTGAAAGAACAATGAATAACGATATGGTCATGGGTCTCCACCTCTTGCCGACATAGCACACACCAACTAAGGCAAAGAGAGCACGTAGGCCACAGCTTTTGCAATGTCCCACAGGTAGAAAGTTTGCCTTGCACCGCAATCCACGAACAAAAGTGTACCTTCGATGGGATGAGCATTTTCCAAATCATATGAAAGAGCTGAAAAAAGAAAAATCTATGTCTAGAAAGAACGACTCATAGAAAGATTGGACCGAGAAAAATCCTGAAGAATCTCCCACCCAGATCCTAATATTTGACACCCCATCAACCAACTTGACCCTCTCTAAGGACTCTAAGAACAAGCGCAACTCATTCACTTCTTCATCTATCAAATCTCGCCTAAAATGCAGGTCACAAGAAATAACAGAAGATATTGAGGGATTTTCCAGCTGAAAAAAAATGATAAATAGGTTTATTGCGAAGCGAAGATAACTAGAATTAGGAAGGATAAAGATCCCTGAAAGATGAATCTCCACACCACTTGTCCTCCCAAAACCTAATAATGTTGCCCCCTTTTACCACTGCCCCCACTGACTGAATAAAAACCGAGTAAATTCTGGAGATAAACTACCAGGGCCTTCTAAAAGTGACGTTTCTTGCTAGGCCCGCATCGATTCATTAACCTGTAGCCCGTACTTGCTCACAATGATTTTCTTCCACACCGATTCACCTTCATGAGAGAATATCCACCACCACTTCCCCAAAAGAGCCCTATTCTTTAAACAAATATTCCAAATACCTAGACCCCCTTTTTCCTTCGGCCTATAGACCTTCTCCCAAGCAACCAAATGACTTGTATGAATCCCCATCAGCTCCATCCCCAAAAAAGCCTCTCATAATCTTCTCCATAACCTCTGGTATACCCTTTGGTACTCTAAAAAGAGACATGAAGTACATCGGCAAAGCATTCAACACCACTGAAATCAAGGTTAATCTACATCCTCGAGACAAAAATGCTTTCTTCCAGCTTGCTAATTTTTTCGACATCTTAGACAAAACAGGTTCCCAGATCGAGAGTCTCAATGGATTTCCTCCTAGAGCAACCCCCAAATATTTAATGGCAACAATTCCCTCCCACGTCCAATCTCTCCCACCAAACCTTCCCTTTCTTCTTCTTCGCAATTGAAGCCCACTAAGGTACTCTTATCCAAATTGATCTTCAGCCTTGACAATAGGCAGAACAACTTTAAAATTTCCACTAAAAAACGCAGATGGTCAGCCTTCTTTACAAAGAACAATGCATCATCTGCAAACTCAATGTGAGAAATCTCTACCCACTCTCTTCCTACTTGCACTCCCTTGATAAGATCCAGTGACTTAGCCTTATCAACCAACCTGCCCAACACATCTACAACCAAGTTGAACAAAAATGGAGACAATGGATCACCTTGTCGAAGCCCTTTCTCCCCTTTAAATTTACCCCGGGGTCTACCGTTAATAAAAACTGAGAATGACACGTTAGAAACACAACATTGATCCATTTTCTCCATCTCACACAAAAACCCTTCCTGAGTATAACATAATCCAAGAATACCAATAAACATTATCATATATCAATTGTAGGACCAAGTGGTTGCCGCTTTATCATATATCAATTGTAGGACCAAGCGTCATGGTTCAATCGCTCTACGCGGGATAATTATTGCACCTCAAAATCTCCCTCCTAATAATTGTACTTCTTGCAATCAATAAGAATCGAACTCATGACCTTGTCTCTGATATCAATTGTTAAGATCGGGGGAGGTGTTTAGAAGGGGATTGAATAAACACTTCAAATAAATTCTTCTTCAAATCGAATTCATTTGGGTTAGCAACTGGAATTTAGTGATTCTCGTGAGTCAATGTCACTTGGTTAACAAAAAATTTGTGCGGAATAAAGCCTGAATGACAGATAGAACACTTAAACAGGCTACTGAACAACGAAATAGAAGACTGGCAGAAATGTAAAGAACACAAAATATGTTTCTGGATGTTCAGAGACTTGAATAACTCCTACATCACCCCTTCTTCTTTTTGGGAAGGATTTTCAACTAAAAAACTTTGGATAGTGCAAGCAATTTGCAAAATCCCAGTTCAGTTAGATCTTAACACTGCCTAACTGAAACTCCTAGCACTTCTTCTTTACAACTTGAACAATATACAAACTGCTACAAAAACAATGAATTTACAGTGTAAACTCTTAGCACAATTGATCCTCAATGATTATTATATATAAAATATGTAGTGTGCGCTATACTGCTTGATATCAGTTTAGCTCTTGAATGCTTGAATACTTTAACTTTTGCTTTGAAATTTCAGGAGAGCTACTAAACCGATCTTCCTTCTATCTATAGCGGTCCGATTCCAACGGTCAAGAATTTCAAAATAGATCCGTTCCACTTAAGGTAGCCATTGTATTTGTCTTGTCCACGTCAGCAGTCCTTTCTGACAATAGCACACATGTAGTGCGCTTGGATTTCTACCCGTCAGTTAGGCATAGAAAACCTTATCCCATTCCAGTTGTTATTCTGAGGTAAACTGACGTTCTTCTCAAAGAATGTTGGTTGGACTTAGACTGATGACTTGGTAGTTTGCGACGAGATTTCAGTCGAGTTCTTATTCGGTTCGGTTGACTAGTCCAGTTAGGTAAACCAGTTTGTCTTGTGGACTTAGTTATTCAGTTCGGTTGACTTGTTTCAGTTTGGCTAGTTCAGTTTTTGCCTTTAAATTTGTTAACACACCAAGACCTAATTGAATTGGAAAGCCCATCATTTTTTCTTCCTCGCTCTCATCTTTTCAACCACCTCACTAGCTATGAGACAACAATCTAAGATCTGTCTACCCTCAGATAAAAGCACTTTGATTTTCTGCCATCGTAACGGGTAGAACTTTCTTCAATCTCAACGCCAAGACTTTAGCTATTATCTTGTACAAGCTTGTTGTCAAACTGATAGGCCAAAAATCTCTTACGTTGACCGAGTCTTGTTTCTTGGGAATCAAACAAATTACGTTTCATTAGTGATGCCGTTGATAACACCCCTTTTAAAAAATTCATTGAAAACCTTCATCAAATCCCCTTTAATGATCTCCAACACTCCTAGTAGAAAGCAATTGAAAATCCATCGGGACTCGGAACCTTAGAGGTTAAAAACATTATATCCTCACCTTTGTCACAGTTGAGCTTTTAGAAAAGGTAGTATTTACCATGGAAAAAATCTAGGAGCATTGGACGTGCTTGTCTCGAATTTCACCGTCACCCATTTACCAAACAAGAGTTTGTCCAAGGTTCATGAAAGAAATGTGAATACCACTCGAAATGGCATGGTGGGAAACTATATATATATATATATATATATATATATATTTATATTTATATTTATATCTATATATATATCTATAAGAGTGTGGATAAAGGCCAATGTTTTCCAATTGTTGATTGACAAAACTAGCCCTTCATGTGTGAAGCTTGATAAATTGCATGGATATTTTCGTAAATTTATTTATATGACAAGGAGTTATTTGGGGAAAAAAATTCTCAATTAATATTGCCCTTAACTCTCATGAGTTAAATGTTATATAATTGTAACTAACTACATTGAATATTTGATTCAACTTCCATCCTAAAAAACAAGGGAAGAAACATTCAGTTTTATTATATCCACAAACAAATTACATCTATTCCAGTTTTCCAACTATACGTATATTAATTATTATTGTTGCTATTGTTATTATTTATTATTTTATTTGTAAGGTACAGTTTGATAGCCTATATTATTAATCTATGTATAACTTATCTTATCCAATCTCGCGTTCTTCTTATCATATTATTTATCCCTTTATTAATTATTTATTTTACATCAATCATATCATTAATTATTTATCTTACATCAATCAAATCATTGAATTTAAATTACTATATTACCCCTTATAATAATATTATTCATATTTTATTTATTGTTAAAAAGACAAAATGATAATTTATCATTTTTATATAAAATTTAATCAATCAAATCAAATCAACTATAATATATCAATCAAATCAAATAATATATTCACTATAATTTTTTATTTATTTTTTATAGCATTATATTACTTATCTATGTGTTATTTATCTCATCACTCAAACCAAACGGTACCTAAGATTATTACTCATATTATGTTAAAAAATTCTTTAATAATAAATATAAATTCCTATAATCAATTATATAACTTAATTATTCTAAAATTTTATAAACAATTATATGATTTTCATATTGAGATATAACAACTAAATATATTATCATTGTAATTTATAATTTATAAAATGATAAAATATATAATAGGTGAAATTGTTAAACTATGGAAATACATGGCAAGTGAATTAATTAATTATTTTATTCAATACATTGTTTCTCACACAGTAAAAATACTAAAAAATAAATTAATCTCTTTTCTTTATCATTTATCGCCTACACGGTCTTAAGTGGGGTTGCATGGATGGATAATCAAGTACCATAAAATTGAAAAGACATATGATAGTGGAATAACCCAATAAATGATATGATTATTTTAATTAAGAATTTATGAATGAGGAAGTATTATGTGATTAATTATATAAATTTATATATCTGGAAATGAAGAAGTATCATGTGATTAATTATAAAAAGTCATAAGACTTTTTGCAGTAACCCGTACCCCGTTTTACAAGATTAAATGGTAAAAAAAGATTAAAAGATTCTAATCTAAATTAACTAAGTGATTAATCAGATCGGAGCTTCCGAACCCAGATCGGAGCCTACGATCTCTGCGTCCAAACCTCATTTTCAAGTGCAAATTTAGAGGGTTTTCGAACCATTAGTCTATATTTGAGTGTTTTGGGTTATATTCTCGAGGGTCGGGCACTAGCGAGGTGCTACGGGGCTTGTAGCGGAGTTGTTCCTGAGTCGGAGCCTCCGACATCAACGGGCTGACGACGGACGCAAGTATAAGTCTAGACTCTTAGTAGATAGTGGGAGCAGCTATTAGTCTAGTTAAGGCTTGTAGACCAGTGTTAGTAATGTAGTATTATTTTGGCTTGTAGGCTTAGACTGTAGATACTTGTACATGTAGGCCAATGATTGAAGTACGTAAGTACTAACTGAGATACCCAACGAGTATACATGCTATATATTGTATATTATGTGTCATGATACATGTTTTACTACTTTGATATATTATGCAGCATTTGCATATTCATGTTGAGTCAAGTCTCCTTCGAGATAGCATTTGTAGTAGGGTCGCTCAACCCTGTATTCGTTGTTATTGTCTAACACCGAGAGACGCCGTGTTGACGGGGACTGATACTACGGTGGTTCAAACAAGTGTGTGAAGGTACCCAGCGGAGTTGAACTCATATGGTATTACATACTCATTGGCACCTAGACTGAGCAGATATTGTAAAGTACCCAGTCATTTGCATGCATCATAGTAGGTTTGTATACTCGTACTGTACGTTCTGAGCGTAGTCGCTCGCGTCCTTGTTGTTATGTTTTTTGGACACCCCATTCGACGGGGAACGTATGCAGGTGGACCAGAAGTGAAATCAGTGTTTAGTCGGTGACCAGGGCTTGGTAGCAAGGGTTGCCGGTGGAATCTAGATTAAGCTTCTATTCAGTGTATACTTTTATTCAAGTTGTTTTTCCGCTTATTTGTTAGTAAATCTGGTTAAGATATCTGATTTTTGTTATTGCATGCTTAAGACTTTGGTTATTAGGTGATCCGGGTCAGGCCTCTACACTTGTTATGCATATTCGCACTCCGATAAAAGAAGTTTTTAAAACAATACACTAATTTAGGATAAAAAGAAAATAGATGTCTTGGTTTTGAGCTTACTCAAACTTACTTTTCTAATTAGTTATGTTTAATTCATAATTATATTTTATTTGAGAGTATTCACGATAAATGAGTCGTTATCATATTTAAGCATATTTATTTTTTCAGTGAAATATTAAATATCATAAAACCGTATTGTAAGAGAGAGACAAATAATCAATTATCATAAACCGAGGGTTATAAATGAGAGTGAAACAGGTCGAATAAATTCAATAATTAAATTACATTAAATCAGAATTAGAATTTTAAGTTCATAAAGTTGAAGGTTATGAACAGAAGTAAATCAAACTTAAAAAATTGCACGAATTATTATAAATTTTAATACGTTATAATCAAATAAAATTACTAAGCTATTACAAGACTTTGAATGGATTGCCACAAGAAGCTCTAAAAAACTTTAAAAGTTCAGTAAAATTATTTGTAAATTTGAATTATAAAAAAATTATAAACATGATAAAAAAAAATTAAGCAATACGTAATTAACTCTGTTTACTATTTTACATGACCATGTTACTCATGGATTACAGTATAGACATTTAACATCATTATATATATTGTTAGGACTAATTTTCATAATTTATATGATATTCAATGGACAAATGTGCGAGACAATTAATTTTTGCACTATCACAACAAAATGAAAAATATTCCAAAAATTTTATTCATATTCACCCTACTATAAATTAACCATGTGTTTAAAGTAACATAATGATAAAAAAAACATCATATATATTATTAGGACTAATTTTAAAATTTACATAATATATATAATATTAATATTAAGTATTCTAAAAGGTATAAAAAAATAAAGTGAAAAATTTGGGAAAAAAAAAAAATTGTGCAATATAGAATATAGATTCACGTGTGGATGCACACGCTACATGCTAGTATATATTAAATATCTCACATCACAAACAACTTGAACTTTTGGATGAGTGGGCATTCGATAAGTAGATTTAGATCTGAGAACCATCACATGGTCAAACTTAGAGAACACGATCTCAATTAAAAAAAAGAGCAGATTTACTAACCTTTTACTAAGAATGCTGTTTATTTCTCCCTCAATTTTGTATTCATCAAAAAGGGGTGTCTTTTTACTGTACAACTCAACTCTGTCACAAAGATCAGGAGCTATCTTTTGAAGATAGTTGGTAACCTGATATACAACATAGCAGAAGTCAACTTCTTAAAATTAGAAATAAATAAAGGTTTACAGACATCAACAGATAAAATTTCGATATTCTAAAAAAAATTATAAGTGCCTAAAATACAGTAATAAATACCTCGTGATATGTCCTTGGAGAATCAACTACCATTTTCTTCACCTGTCAAGGAGCCAAATAGAGAGCTTAGGTCATGATTCACATGAAAACAAAAACAATACTGCGAGAGGAAACCTTCAAGGTGAAAACAGAAAATTGCATTAAAGGTGATTGTGAACCAACCTTCCCGTTAAAATAATCTTGGACAACAGAGAGTGTTTGGCCCATTGCCCTATGTAACATAACAGGAACAGCTCCATCAACACCTTCATCTGCAGCAAGAGCAGCAGATTTTGCATGTTCCATTATAGTTTCCCACGTTAACATCAGCCCTTCCAAATCTTTCTGCAGCTCCTCTAGTGGATGACCAGAAGCCACTGTTCGCACAGTGAGGCCAAATCCAGGAGGTTGAAAAGTTTTTGCTATTACTCTTAATCGTGTACGCTCACCACCAGAAATTTTTTTTGAAATTCCAATTGTGTTGCAGCGAGTGATCAGTATCTGCGGAATTAAAAAACGACTAAAAGAACTTGCCCACAGCTAGCTAGAAAATAAAATGCAAAGTATAAAGCAAAGAAAACAAAGCAAGGGAACGATACATACCCAAAATCGGCTTCTTAGTACTGGATAAGCAGTCAGCGTGGGGCCTTTTGTACCCAATCCTTCTTTAACAACTTGTACAATTATCTTAGAGCCCTCTTGAATTTGCGCCCACTTTCTTTCTTCTGTATGTATAACCTGAATATTGTTGGAGTCCAGGTGAATGCTGTTACTCTGCAACTGGTCTACATCTCCATTTAGCTGTTCCAAGAATCTCTCAGGATCAGCTTCATGTTCATGTCTAGAAACACTACCATTTAGATTTTCCTCTATAACTTCTGCAGCATCAAAATTAAAATGGTTATCATGACTTTCGTAGTCATCATCACCAAACTCATCTTCACTTTTGTCATCCTCAACCTCATCTAGTTCTTCAACTCCATCAAAGAAAGTTACGTTTTCAGGAAAATCCACATGATCCCCGGGTTTATCAATCATGGGGCCCTCTATCTCTATTCCATGAAATGGAAGTAATTCAAAGGGTTCCCTGTAAGTCTTTATATCCATGAAAGCTGGTCTTGGGCTGCCAATATCTACAAATGCACCACCCATATGGGGAACTAGCTTTGTTACTATTCCTAGATATACACTATCACACTGCACATTATTTTTTATAGGTTCCAACAATAATTCAACCAATTTATCATTTTCTAGAACAGCTATTCTTTGCATGGTACATAAGGAAGAGTTAATCAATATAACAGTGAAAGGCGAGTCCTCTGCTGCTGCATCGCTTTCTTCATGCAACAGATTCTCAAGTACTAGATGCTTCTCACCAAGTGCTAGCAGTGTCTCCTCGTCTGTAGAACACTCATTCTTGGATGCATCCGAGATGATCCGGACAGAAGAGCGACCACTACTGGTACATGAGTCAAACATCCAGGGTTCCTCGACGGGGTGGTCTGCCGATAAAAAACCATTAAGTTCGCTGTTGTTCTCTTTATCATTCACGCCAAACTCAGATTTATGATTGGAATCTTCATCGAACTGGGATTGATTTAAGCAATTTGCTCCCTTGTAGTCAATTTGGTTTGAAGTCCCAGTGTCTGTAAAACGGTGAGATGTTAAGGAGTGTAATAGCCAAGGCTCCTCAACAACCTGATCCCTTAAATTGTAAGTTTCTTTGACACGTGATTTCCTTCTGATACTGGGGTTTACACAATCTTTCAAGAACAGCTTTGAGATCAAAGAATCATTGCAATAGCTTTTCACTGTTTTTGATTCATCTGTAAAAGCACTGGAAGTATTTGAGTCTTCAGCAACATATCAAACTTAAAAAAAAAGGCCAGATTCAATATCAACATGATCAATACCTCTTAATGAAGCAGGAACAAAATTTTGTCGTGTTCTCTTTCCCAACCATGGATAAAGTATGAGAGCAATCGATCTTCTAGAACGAGGCCTGAGCTTTGCAGCATGCTTTCTATCTTGCTGGCTTGTGGAATATGGCAGAATTGGAAATTCAACTCCAGGTCTCCAGATGACATCAGATGATGTCCACATGCCTTCCTTTAAAAAACAATTAAAGCTTACTTCCTTCATATTCTCAGCTGGTTAAAAAGAAGTTAGAGGAGAGAAAATTAATTAGCTTCGTAAGATGGAGTTAGCGGGTTGCGACCCAGACTCTTCGGGTCCATAACCGGCGGCCAACGTCGACGGCGGCTCACCCGGCGGTCTAGGGTTCCGGCGATCTAGGGTTCCGAAGCCAGATTCTCAACTTACTTCTTGAGGGTTTTTTGCATAGAGTGTATTCCGATCCCAAGAAAGGGCTTCTCTCGCTCTCCAGGTTATCGCTTCAGGATTACGATAGTTCTTGAGCGGTTGACTGGTCCGGTAAGGATGTTATTGCCGATTCAGACGCAGCGTTGTTTGAGGATATATTAAATAATATTTTGATAAGAAATATAATGTAATATAAAATAAATAAAAAATGATAGTTAATTTAGTATTTGATTTGAACGATAGGTTATAGTTTATTGGATTTGATTCATTGAATTTTACATTAAAAATATAAATTACCATTTTGTCATTTTGAGAATAAATAAAATATGAATAATATTATTTATAAGGGTAATATAGTAATTTAAATTTAATGATTTGATTGATGTAAGATAAATGATTAATGATTTGATTGATGTAAAATAAATAATTAATAGATGGATAAATAATATGACGATAAGAACGAGGAATTGAATATGATAAGTTGTACAAGTACTAATTGTACTTGTATCAAACGGTACCTTAGGGGTAGAGGTGGAGGAGTCGCGTGTTGAGTGTAGCAGGTTGGAGGTTGGAGGTTTCTCTTAGCAGAGCAGAGGCGATTAGGGTGAAGGATGGCTAGAAGGGATGGGCTCAGGCTAGGAGGAGAGGCTTACACAACGTTGGAAATTTAATTACTTTTAATGACTTTAATGGATTTTGAAAATCTAGAAATATTCAACTTTGACTTTTGCAGACTCTATAAAAATTTAGTGGTATCCAAATTAAATTTTTGTAGAATTATTAAAAGTCAAGTGGTATTCAAACTTGACTTTTAACAACTCTATGAAAATCTACAAGTATTCAAATTTTCCATAGATTTTCCAAGATTCTTGTATATTTTTATATGTACAAAACTTAAAACACTAGGTACAACAATAAAAAATAAAAAATTCTCCCCTGTCCACCCTAAAAATTTTCGCAGACTTCTTATTCACAACTTTCTACCATATCAGGCGGCGCTTTTCTATTCTCTGCAAAAATCAACAAGGGTCTCCTCTCTTTCAAGGTATGTTTCCTCTAGAATCCTTATTTGTTAAATTTTTTGTTGTACAAATTGACTTCTCGATTGTTTATATGGGTTTAGCATATTATGATTTCACCAATTCGTGTCCCAGAAAAATCTTTTCTTTTTGTTGGATTCGGCCACTTTTGGATCCGCCCTTTGTGGGTTTGATGTAACTATTGTGTTAAGATTACATTTCAATTATTTAATGAGTAAACGATTCACGCCTTTGGTTTTTGATTGGCCCAAAGCTATTTTCATAACATTCATTATGACCCTTAATGATCATAAATCCAAGAATTTTATAGTTTCCTGTTGTCACCAATGTTTTCTCATCTTTAGTTTGTGTGCTCAAATGAGCAGTGTGTATTGACATAGTTAACAGGTAAAGTTGAAGATGTGATTTTAAAGATATGATCTTTTCTAAAATTTTCCCTACCTTTAACTGATGTCTCTTTCTAAATGCCATATAATGGAAATTCTGGTTGTTTCACTATAGAAATTTTTATGAATTCACGACACTCATGGGTTGAAAACATAATATATGCAGTTTTGGTATCCGTGTGTTGTGCTTCTTTTTTGCTATGTTTTAGCAGAGTAGCGAATGAGTGTAGAAATTTGTAGTAAAACTCTTAGGCTGTGATAAATGGACATTTTAGAGATATTGCAGATCAAGATAGTCAAAAGCATGGGTGAGGGGTTACTGGATTTGAGTAAATGTAAGAAGAGATAACGACATGTACAATTTTTTTCCCCTGAGAGGACTTATAGGGGATGATAAAAAAAAAATTTATACCAGCCTGCTCATTCTTTGTCACAAAGCCTAAGCGATCTTTATTTTCCAAATAGTGATCTTACGGATTGAACATGGAAAAAGATCATGAACTTAGCGTTTGATTTAGTAGGTAACACTTTATTAATAATGAAAAGACATGAGATGGAGATACTTGACAAATAGGCAGGGATATTTTGCAGCAAACTTAGATGATCGCATTCTTAAAGCATGAGAAATTATATTGTTTGACACAGTAAGGTTACAATCACACAACTGTGGTGGAATACCCAATGCTAGTTGATAGAATATGGGTTCAATTGTGTGTATATAGGAGCACTTGTATTAGTTAAATAGACCATGGTTTATGGTTATTTGGTGGTGGCTCTTGGATGATGTTTGGAACTATCTCTGTGTTATATATCTTTAGCATTCTTACTCTTCTGTTTTCTTTGGGCACTTTTAAACTTGCTGAAACAGTTTCTAGTGCGAGCGAATGGAGTGGAATGATTTGTAATGAAAAGATTTTAGTTTCATCTGGATTTACAAATTTAGAAATACAGAAAAATGGCACAATTAGATCAAGAGTAGCTTTCTTCATGCCTGCACGAACCAAGATGATGGAATATTTGACAAATGAGCAACATCTTATATATATTTGCGTGATCTTTTATGTACGTGTCCCCAATTCTCCATTAATTCTTCCATGATATAATTCTTTGCTCACTTTGCCCCTCAGCTCCCGCGTCTTAATTGGTATTTTCTATTTGAGCTTTAAAGTTGAATGCATATTCACCATTAATTATTGTAACGGTAAAAGAAATTTTGCAATGTTCTTGATGTTTGAGAGTAGACTAATCAAATAAACTTTGAAAAATGTGAATTGATATTATTTTTATTGTTGAGATAATTATTTACTTTATATTTATTTCTTATCTTCTGCATACTCAAGTCACATTATCAATGGGAGATTTACAAGCAAAATATAATGTGTGGACCGCTGAAGAGAGCAATGAATTGCTAAAAATCATGGTTGATGTTGCCATGCGAGGATGGCGTGATAAGAATGGAGTATTTAGCAAAAAAACCGTAGAAACAAAAATACTTCCTGCTTTGAATGACAAGCTTGGGTGTGGAAAAAGTATTACACAATATCAAAGTCGTCTGAAGTGGTACAAACAAAGATACACTAGTTATTGTAAGCTTATGCGTCATAACTCTGGTTTTGGATGGGATCCTGTGACAAAAAAAATCATGGCTAATGACGAAGTATGGGATGATTATTTCAAGGTGAGAGTCTTCAAGTTTGAAAAGTAAAATTTATTTTTAGAATTATAATTAAACTAGCTTTTACACTAATTGTTATTTTTTGCTCTTTACCAGTCTCATCCTAAACATGAATACTATCGGACAGACACTTTTGAGGATTATGAAGATTTGAGAATTGTTGTTGGGAATGGCACTGCTACAGGAAAATAATCAACTGGATCAGGAGATGACAATGATGCAAGAACAGTTGAGATATAAGAAAATAGGAGAACTAGTTTATTAGATGATTATGTATATGACCACAATATTGGTGAATATTTCATGCAAGGTGACAAACAAGAATCTTCATATCAGCCTGCATTTATCGAGGACTCTGTTTCACCATTACCCTCTCATCCCATAAGTTTAGAGGTTCAACCAACAACTAAGAAACGATATAGGACTGATTTTGAAGCAAGATCAACTACATGCAAGAGTATCAACCCAAATACTATGCACGAGTTCTCCCGCAGTCTTGAGAAGGTAGTTTCTAAGATAGAATCAATAGGGAATGCAGGTGACACTTGTTGGGAAGCTATCAAGGAGGTCCCAAATTTGGATAATGGTACTCGATACAAGGTGCTTGATTTACTTAACACAAGATCAAAAAAGATGGATTTCTTAAAAATGACAATTGAAGAGCGTTCGGGATGGATAGAGTATAAATTGGAAGGATAAATATGTTTTGAAACATGATTAATGATGAGTTAAACTGTGTTAAAATTTCTATTCTTGTTTTGAATTGTTTTTCTAATTATTGATTTAGTTGCAAACTCTTGAATTTTGGTTTATTTATATAAGTTTTCATTTGTTTCTTGAAAACATCTTGTTTGATATATGGGAATGGTTTTTTTATAAATTTGTACAGTTTTTTCATTTGAATTTGTTGTTTGCTATCAGGTAGTTTATTTAAATGTAAGATATGAATGTGGATGAAGTAGAAGAGCAAATGGAAGAAGAGGAATTCAAAGAAGAATTACATGAAACTATTGGGTTTTTATTGATGGAAGTTCGTGAGAACCTCTATACGTTTGCTAAACATATATCTACCATGAATTGGAAATGTGTCCATCGCCCTTTAAACAGACAACCAATAACTTCAAGGGGTGACAATTATATTCATAAAATATTAAAATAAGATCTAACAAATTTTCGAGAAATTTATAGAATGTACCCCGATGTATTTTTAAAATTGAGCAACATCCTTAGGGAGAAAACACATTTGCAAGACACAAGATACATTTGTGTTGAAGAAATGCTTGCCGTGTTTTTACTCGTGGTCGGTCATAATACTCGATACTGCTTGATTCGTAAAACATTTGATCGTTCACACTACAATACAAGTCAAAACTTCAACAAGGTATTGAAAGCATTAAATAGCATTGTAGCAGATATGATGGTTAAACCTGCAGTTGCAGTGCCAGAAAAAATAAGAGAGAGTACGAGATTTTATCCTTACTTCAAAGTAAGTAATGAAATTATTATTATTATTATTATTATTATTATTATTATTATTATTATTATTATTATTATTATTATTATTATTATTATTATTATTATTATTATTATTATTATTTTTGTTGTTGTTGTTGTTGTAGGATTGCATTGGAGCTATTGATGGTACTCATATTCCGGCCACTGTGTTTGGTCTTGATACTAACAGTTATCGTAATCGTCACGGGGCGATTTCTCAAAATGTTTTGGCAGCATGTAACTTTGATTTAGAATTCATATATGTGCTTAGTGGATGGGAGGGATCTGCACATGATTCAAACGTATTGACAGATGCTTTATCAAGAAATAATGGGCTGAAAGTGCCACAAGGTACTTATAAAAAAAATGTTTCTAGCTTATTTATATTTTTCAAGATTATATATTATATGTATTATTCACTTGATCCTATAAATATAGGTCGACAGGTAAATTCTTTTTAGTGGATGATGGATATCCAAATCGACGACAATTTTTGGCTCCTTTTCGTGGTGTGCATTATCATCTCCAAGAATTCACTGGCCAAGGTCGTCACCCTGAAGATGCAAAGAGTTGTTCAATCTTCATCATGCTTCTCTGAGGAACGTAATAGAGAGGATCTTTGGCATATTTAAATCGCGGTTCAAAATATTCAAAACAGCTCCTCCGTTTCACTATAAAACACAGAAGGATCTTGTATTGGCATGTGCTGGATTACACAATTTTCTTCGTAGGGAGTGTCGTTCTGATGAATTTCCAGTTAAAACTGAGACTGAAGTTCCACCATCTTCATCAGAACAAGTCTACGAAGATGGAAATTTTGATCAATTATTTGACACACAAGAACAACAGCGGGCAAATGCTAATGCATGGAGAGATGCTATAGCAAATCAAATGTGAAGCGATGTTGAACATATTGTCAATATCAATTAGAATTTTTTTCATAAAATTGTTGTCATTTTGTAAAAATTGTCATACTATTATGATTTTTAAGCTAATTTTGATTTTAAAATATTATATTATATTTTATTAAAAAATATTCATTAATTAATAAATTACGTTCATTAATACGCTTTAGGTAAATATTGAAATAAGTTGTGAATTGATTAGTTATTTATTAAAATGTTAAATGAATTTTATTTACGTTAATAATAATAATAATAAAATAATTTCAATGAAGATATTATATATTTCAAATAATTCAAAGATATATTAGTTTATCATTAAAGTAGACAATTATTCTACGTAATTAAAATGAAAAAGTCAAAAAATGTCTACAAAAGTCATACAAGAAGTCTATTGGAATCCATGGAATTCTGTTTAGAAATCTGTGAGAATCTATAGAATTCTGTTTAGAAATTTGTGAGAGTCTATAAAAGTCTATCAACTTCATAAAAGTCTATCATTAAAAAAGTCACTGAAAGTCATTAAATCTCTGGATTGAATACACCTTTGTTATTATGAGGGGTTTGCCTCTAAGGTGGTGAAGGAAGTTAGGATCGAACAGAAATTGTTCCTAACTAGATTGGGTTCGAGGGGAGACTCGATATGCTTGACTGAGCGAACTAGAAAGGCTAGTTATCTCCTGGAGCTGAATTTTAGCAAAGCACGTTGGCTAGGGTCAAAGATACGGGAATTTGCTATTAGGACCTTACAATTTCCTACCTTCTACAAGTGGAGAGACAAGGAAGAAGTTATCTTCCCGCATAGACTTATCAACCGTAGAGGAAGTTGGCTGAAAGTGAGCAAAATTTCTCAGAAGGGAATCAAACAGCGCATCATTATTCCGAGCGGGCGAGAGGAGTGGGGGTGGAAGCGTATGGCCAACCAGATTTTCTTCTTTCTAGGACAAAGGAGGAGGGCTGCAGGTTTCGAACAAATATCTTTTCATGGCAGTGATCGGGTGCTCCAGCAGAACAGAACAAGGAACAAGGCCCCGCTTTTCAAGAGATTTCGGGCAGCTGACGCTAAGGAAAACATTAATCAGTGCCAAAATAGGGATTGGAGGAAAGCAATTATCATTACCAAGAAAATGGTCAATATTTCATGAGAGTTGGTTAGAACCGTTCTATGGAAGGCAGTGAAGAGAAGGATAGAGATTTTTCCATTTCAAGCCAACAAAGCAGTGTGGTGGCCAAACAATGATGAAGATGCAACATTCTACTTGAAGATTAAGAAATGCTTCCTAGAAAGGAGAGTAGTCTTATATTTTGAAGAGTGAAGGCCCGATATCAACAGGGAACATGAGGTGTTCGCATGTTGCTACAGTTGGGTGAGTATATTAGATCTCCCATGGGATTTATGGTCTGAAGAGCTGCTTTCCAGAGTGGGAGAGAAATGTGGAGGGTTGTTTGGACATCAGTAAGGACACCACTATGCTTAAAGATTTGTCAGCAGCTAAAATCAAGGTAGATGGGCCAGAGGGAGGCTTCATTAACAGCTTTTTGCAAATCCAAACGATACGCGGACCCATGGTTGTTCGCATCGTAGTGGATTCCGTTAACGTAGCGGCGTACGAGTTCATCGAGAAACGGACTTTTGCCCTAGTTGTGACTGAATTCAAGAGGGCGGTAGAGAGAGGGGAGGAGGGACGGAATAGCAATCCGTTACACACCAGCGGAGGTGCTGCAGAGACTCCCAAAAGGAGCCACATCATTACCAATCTTCCAGTAGTGGAGAATAATCGGGCAGTTAGAGATCAAGGAGAGGAACAATCTACTAAAGGAGAGCACATCAAAATTCTCAAAAAGAACAGTCCTAAAGGGTTGGAAGGATTCAGGAAGAGAGTTATTCGGTCTTCTTCAAAGTTAGGAGCATAGGTGAAACGCCTACTACTAATAAAATGCGGAAAAACTTTTTTTTTTTTTATAAAAAAAACTATACATATATGCCCATACATATATGTATCAACATTAAAATACTGCTAATAAATAAAATTCTTAAAACAAAAGCTTAAATAAATAATAAACATTAAACCACTGAAAATCTCACGTCATGATAAATAAAAATAATAATAATATCTAAGTAAAAATCCATAAATCTCGAATGCGGAAACATAATAAAAATTATTTCTCTCAAACACTGGAAATTGAAAATATGAAACATGTTTTATAAATTCTCAAAGTACTCAAACATGTTAAGACTCAATGCGACGGTCACGGGGCCACTATCATGCACACTCATACGTCCTCGCCACCGGTAGGAGCAACATAAGAATCATCATGCTCACCTGCACCATATAAGCGTAGTGAGCCTAGATGCTCAACATGTCTAATTCTTTATAACGAGAGTTAAAATAATGCATCACATAATCATACTAATACATATACGTGTACATGCATGCATGAATAAAACTGTTGCAAAATCATAACATAAACATCACTGATCCTGATTCTTGACCATGAGCATACTTAACATAGTTGAGCATGATATTTTGAAACTGTCTATGGTCCTATCAGTAAGTGTGACTAAATCTGTGCCGACTGATCAGTCTCCTGAACCAACGTACGTGGCTTTGATAAATCGCCTCTGTGCTGGTAGTAAACTACCTCTTAACATAAATAGTGGATAACCACCTCTGTGCTGTCACACTACTTCAATTCCCATCATAAAAATATTTTGCTGCTCAACACTTGATCATAATCATAACATGTAAACTTTCATGAATGCATGCACTAAAAATATGTCCGTAATATATATTTAATTGATTTTCATAATAAATATACTTATACTTAAAAATTACTTTCATGCATAAAATAAATTAATTATATATTTCGGACTTGGTAATTTTCATTGGTTGGTGCAGACTGCTGATCACTCACTCTAAGCCCATTAAATCTTAAGGTGGCCCATTAATTAAACCAAAAGCCCAAACATTATTTTCTTAAACTTAACTGGACCTAAATAAAAATATTTAAGCCCATTAACTTAATTAACCCAATAAATTCCTAGACTGACCTAAAAATCCACTGACTGACCCAAAAATTCTCATTGGCTCCCAAGCCCATAAAAATCATTGGGCTAACATAAATAAATTATTTAAATCCCAAATAAAATTATTTGGAGGCCCAAATAATTTTTTAATTAATTAATAAAGCCCAAAAAAACCACTTAAATTAATAAATACTTAAAAATTAAAATACCCGAGCCCGGCCCACCTAACCCGGACCCGGACTCTACTGACCCGACCCATGACACCCCAGACCCGATCCGAGAACCAACCCAAAACCCTAAACCCGTCGCCCCCTCTCTCTACTCTTCTAGACCATGAGCAGCGGCCACTCCCGGCGTTCGGCCGGCCAACTCCGGCCACCAATGGCCGGCGTACCACCACCCAAGTCTAGCCCACTCCTAGGCGGTCCTAACATGACAAGAATCAGCCCAAACCATCGCCTAGGGAGTGAGAACAAAGTCTTGCATTCAGCTACTTCCCCAGCTCGCGCGCAGACATGAGCAGCGGCAGTATTTCCGCTCGTTCTCCCTGCTCCAACCACCAATGACCGTGAAACCACTTTCCAATCCTAGACAACATCTAGAGGTTTCAAACCCTTCAAACCTCACTCATAATAGTGGCCTGAGGAAGGAGAACAAGGTCTTCTTCCTCAGAACCCTGAACATGTGCGAGTTGTGCACCAGAAATGAAGGGCTTCATTTTAGACCTATACATGGCCCAAACCAACATGACCATTCAACCACAAGGACCCTAAGACATGCCCTCAGATGTGGATCAGTCGCCTGGACCTTTACCATGCATAAAAACGTGATCATACTCATGAAAGATCAAGCAAAACGTGAGCAAGAGGAAAGAAAGATGCCATCTGCATATAAGTTTGAACAACAAACCTATATACCACAAAATTTCTGCTGTAAAAACCAAAATAATAGCTTATATGGTGTTGAGGAAAGAATTAAACATGCCTTGATAATTATTACGAAGAATATCGCGTGTACGGGCTCCGGGGCGACGAACCTCCAAAAACTTCTTTAAAAATCTGGAAACCTACGGCTATGGGGGATTGGTTTTCTGCTGAAACTTAAGGGAGGGATAGAGGAATGAGATGGAGGCGGCTTGAGAAAGAAACGAGAGTTTTGGGTTTAGGTTTAGAGCCCGTTTGAATTTTGTAGACATTTTTTAAAATAAGTGCTTTTAAAGCTATAATTTTTTGCTTTTAAAAAAACTCTAATTTTGACTTAAACCAAACACCTTGTTAACTGAAAAGCACTTAAAAAAGTGCTTTTTTGGCCTGACTTTTGAAACCAAACGGGGCCTTAGTAAAAATAGATTTTTAGGCTAATAATATGCTAATTAGGAGATAAATGCATATTATATATAAATAATACATATTAAAACTCCTACTAAATATATAAATCTGATGTTTTAAAAATAAATCCCGAAATTAAAATTTAAGGGATTTTTAAGTCTTTAAAAGTCATTAAAATGACTTATTTTGGCTAAAAACAAGCTTTCTAAAATACATAAATAAAATACCATAATTTTTCAGAATAAAAACTTCAAAAATAATAATTTATGGCTTCTAAAATCTCCTAAAAATAATTGGGATGAAATATCTTTAACTCATCCGTCCACGGTCCCGTCTACGCGATCAAAATAATAAATTTCTTAAAATCTAGAATTTCCATAATTATGGGTTAAATGCTAAAAATAATTTAAATCATGCACTTAATACACATAATAACACATAAAATAATATTTAACCCACAAGTCTAAATTTTAAATAATTATCTTCTTTAATTATGCATGCGAATTTATGGAGGAAAAATACCGGGTGCTACAAGAGGTGACTGGGATTATATCTGAAGATATAGGAGGAGCAATTGTGGAACAGCCGACACCACCTATCAATTTTGTGTACTCAAGGAGAAAACAAATTGTGGCTGACCCTCAAGGGTAAAAATGGAGGAGAAGCAAAGGACAGAGGACCACTTGGGACTGGAGATGACAGGACTTCTGAACAAAGAGATCGAGTGGATGGAGGAAGATGCGGTTAAAGATTTCGGCGGTGGTAGCATTTCGGAGGTCTCCGACTCTTTCGTTTCAGATAACACTAAGGATTGGGAGATGGACAACAAGTCTCAAACTCAAGCGGGATTGGAGGACATCAGGGGCATCTTCGGATCACCAGCAGGTAAGTACTCTAATCAACCTTTGGTCCGTAAGGAATTTCCTGATCCAAAGGGGGTTTCGATAAGCTTTCCTTCCAAAAATCAAACCCATTCTCTTTCTTCCATTTCTTTTCCTTTCGGTGGGTTGGGTGGGGAGGCTGAAGGGGGGGGGGGGGGTTCACAAACTCACTGTCGGATATTATGCTGGATGAACAGTCCGAGAAACAAGTTTCCGGAGATGGGATCAGTCTACCTTCTCGAGTCGAGAATAAGCTAAGTGATTTATTGGGGCAGAGAGCTATTGGCAATAATTGCCTTTCCCGAATGGAGGTCAGCATTGTGAATTTTAACAATGCAGAAACAGATGGCAGGGAGGACAGCAGATTCAAAACGTATAGAGATTCCACTGCAGGTAGAGTTTTGGATGAGGTCAAGGTAATCTCGGGTATTGGTGTGGTTTAATGAAATTTTTTTCTTGGAACATTAAAGGGGGAGGATCCAGTAGTAGAAAGAGTTTGATTAGAATGATTCTTCGTAGATAAAAGCCGGATATAGTCATTTTTCAAGTAACAAAGCAAGTCAGGGTGGACAGAAGATTCATTTCTAGTTTGTGGAAATCTAGATTTATAGAATGGCTGGAGTTGCCAGCATCGAGAAGAGCTGGGGGGATTTTAGTGGCGTGGGATTCAAAGACGGTTTCAGTGATGGATAATTTGATCGGAGAGTTCTCAGTTTCGATTAAGATAGAAAAGAGCAGCACTTCGTATTGGTGGTTATCAGCAGTTTACGGCCCTTGCACGCCTAAGGATCGTCAAAATTTCTGGGACGAGTTGGCAGGTTTGAAGGTCTTGTGTAGTCCTAATTGGTGTGTAGGTTGAGATTTCAATGTGGTGAGGTCCTTGATTGAAAAGTTGAACAGTAGCACAGTGACCAGGAGCATGAGAGGCTTTGATTCTTTGATTGAGGAGCTCGAGTTGTGCGATCCACCGCTTTTGAACGGCAAATTTACTTGGTTCAATAAGCGAGTTTCACCTATTTGTTGCAGGCTGGACATATTTTTATTCTCAGGGGGTTGGAGTGAGATATTCAGGTTCAGTATACAGTTGATTCTGCCAAGAACAACTTTAGACCATAATCCTTTGATCTTGGATAAAACACAGAGGAGTGGGGTCCAAGTCCTTTTAGGTTCGAAAGCATCTGACTGAAACATAAGCACTTCAGAGATGAGTTCTCTAAATGGTGGACGAGTAAAAATTTGCAGGGGTGGGAGGGGTATAATTTCATGAGTAAACTGAAGGAATTAAAATCGGACATCAGAAAGTGGAATTCAGAAAATTTTGGGAACATAGATGTTCGAAGTAAGGAGCTGGAAAACAAGATCAACGCGATGGACGCCCAAGAGAGTGAGGGTTTGTGGGGAGACAGCCAGGGGTTAGAGAGAAGAGCTATTAGGAGTGAACTGGAAGAGTTAGCATGCATAAAATCTCAAAAGGAGCAGCAGAAAGAAAAGGTCAAATGGTTGAAAGAAAGGGATTGTAACACAAAATTTTTCCATTCATTACTTAGCCAAAGGAGGGGTAGGACAAGGATCGATAAATTGGAGATGGAGGATGGAAATTTTTGCACGGATAGTCATCTTATAAAGGCGCAACTAATTGAATACTACCATGAGTTATTTAGCAAGTCAGGTTATTGGGGTTTTGGTATAGAGGGCATTGAATGGAGCCCAATTGATCGAGATGAAATGCTACAGCTTGAGATGCCGTTTACGCAGCAAGAAATCAAAAAAGCAGTGTTTGATAGCGATGGATCGAAAGCTACGGGAGCTGATGGGTTCTCACTACAAGTATATCAGGAATGTTGGCATGTTATAAAAGGGGATTTGGTTAAGGTTTTTGAGGAATTCTATGAGAAAGGAATAATCAACGCGGTGACAAACGAAACCTATATCTGTTTGATCCCCAAAATGAAAGAATCACGGCGTATAAAGGATTTTAGGCCTATTAGTTTAGTAACCAGCATGTACAAGATAATGTTCAAAGTGTTGGCCACGCCTTTGAAGAAGGTAATGACTACCACGATTGCTGATTCACAAAGGGCGTTTATTGAAGGACGACAGATCCTCGACTGCTGCCTCATAACTAACGAGATGGTAGAGGAATTCAGATTGAAAAAGAAAAGAGGATGGGTTTTCAAGGCGGATTTTGAGAAAGCATATGACAATGTGGATTACCGATTTTTGGATTTTGTACTCATGAAGAAGGGTTTCGGAGATAGGTGGAGAAGATGGATCAAAGGGTGCCTCGATAATGTTAGCTACTCGATCATGATCAATGGTAGGCCTTGTGGCAAAATAAAAGGGGAAAAAGGATTAATACAGGGTGATTCCTTATCTCTTTTTCTTTTTAATTTTGTGGTTGATGTGTTAGCAAGACTGATGGACAAGGCAAAGTCAATGAACTTTATCCAGGGGTGGGATATAGGAAGAGAAAGGGTAGATGTTTCTCATATCCAATTTGCTAACGACTCTTTATTTTTCGTGAAGAGTGAAGGACATTTGAGATTTTTGAAAGATGTTCTGATTTCTTTCTGTGACATGTCTGGCTTAAAGATCAACTTAGAAAAAAGTGCTTTGTTATGCATTAACCATGAGACCTAAGTGAAGGAGGAGATGGCCAGAGAATTAGGTTGCGGTGTTGAGGCTTGGCCAATTCAATATTTGGGAGTTCCTCTGGGAGGAAGTCCTACTAAGGCCTTTTTTTGGGAACCGGTGTTGTTTAAGATGTCAAAACAATTAGCAAGTTGGAAGAAAGCTTTCCTATCGAGAGGGGGAAGACTCACTTTGATTTCGGCAGTCATGAACGCAATACCGTTGTATCACTTATCACTGTTCAAATTCCCAAGGGGGTGGCAGAATCCATGGATAAGATAATGAGGGACTTCTTGTGGGATGGGCCGAACGGAGATAAGCATTGCCACTTGGTAGCATGGGACAAGATTAACATCCCGAGGACCAGGGGGTTTGGGAATTGGCAATATGGGATTGAGGAATAAAGCTTTGTTGGGTAAATAGTGGTGGCGATTCTCAAAGGAAGGGAATACGATGTGGAAAAGGATTGTAGTTAGCAAATACGGAATGCAAGAAAACGGATGGGATGCGGGTTTAGCAAGGAATAACACGTTCAGGAGTCCATGGAAGTTCATCTCTAGGGTTCATCCGACTTTTACCCAATCAGTGAGGTTGGTAGTCAAGGGAGGAGATAGAGTTAGATTTTGGGAGGATTGTTGGGCGGGGGTATCTTCTTTTAAAATTCTTTTCCCAGCGCTTTTTCAAATCTCTCGAGTTCATAATAAGCCCATTTCATTTTTTCTTTTAAGAGATTTTTCTTCTTCATTAAATTCTTTATCCTGGAATTTGCATTTTAGGCGCGATCTGAGGGAGGAGGAGATGGATGATTTAAGCAGATTATTGGGAATTTTAGGGAGCATTTCGCTACAGAAGGGGGGGGGGGGGGGTTGAGGATGTGAGGTTGTGGAAGTGGGATGCTTCAGGAGAGTTTTCAGTGAAATATTTCTTTGACTCTTTTTTTACTGAATCTTTGTTTCCAAAATTTGATCTTTTTCAAGCCATCTGGAAAGCACCGATCCCTTCTAAGGTAAAGGTTTTTTCTTGGACTTCAGCGTTGGGTAGGCTGCCGACTTGTGAAGTGATCCAAAGGAGGTTTTCGAAATGTCATTTAAATCCAAACTGATGTGTACTTTGCAAGCAAGCGGGAGAGACTCGGGACCATTTGTTGGTTCATTGTCCTTACACGATGACCTTATGGTGGTTAGCGTTGAGGAAATTAGGATTGATGTGGGTTACACCGAAGTCCACGAAGGATTTGTTTGCAGCAGATTTGGGGTGTTATTTGGGTAAAAGAGGGAGAATTCTTTGGGCAGCCATAATTCATTGCGTTTGCGGGATTGTTTAGTTGGAAAGAAACAACAGGTTATTTGAAGACACGGAAGTTTCAATTGGGAAAATTTGGGAGAAGATAAAGCTGAGAGTGCAGCTTGGTTACACATCTTAACAAATTTCCAATCATTTTCAATCTTAGATTTGTATAGGGATTGGAGATTGATTTTGATTTAGCTTAATACTAGAGAGACTTGAGAGTTTTTGTGGACCACTGGTCTACCTATGTTTGTAACTCTTTTATTATTTTAATAATATTTGTGTTTCTTATCAAAAAAAAAATTAATTAGCTTCATAAGACACTGATTGTTCAGAAAGTACATCAATGTTCAAGTCAACAGATTATAAAGTAAATGATAAGATGACTTTTTTATTTCTCACAGGATAAAATAGAAAATTATTATTATTATTATTATTTTTAAAAGAAACAATAAATAGAAAATTAATATCACCCATCATTCCAACTTAAAGACATGATGTAGAAAAAGACAACATAGAAACCCAATCACGTAATAAGATTTAAGATTTAGTTGTATTTCTGTGGATGTATTTCCTGGAAGGTTACTTCTGCGAGTTTTCTTATGATAGTAGGATAGCAGCAGTCATGTGTTTTTCCTAAAATGTTGTAGAGTGATAAAATATATCTGTCAATAGTTAGGAGTAACGTAAATGAAAAGGCCATATAGATGAGAAAGAGTGAAAAACCAACAAAACTTCAAAATGACCTTTAAAAAAGGGCCTATCACTGATTATCCAATAGAGTAGCCTACCTAATAGTCCTGGAAAAGTTTTCATTACACCATTTTAATTTAGACCAGTATAGAAGTTTTTGACCCAGTAAAAGAATTTACAGAATTTGAACAGAGCCTTTTGCTTGCAAACTGGAATATTGTGGCAGTGAATTTAAAAGTGATAACCTCATGACTTGTGCATTGATCAGAGGCTCTATCATCCGAGGAAAAAATTAATGGCTTCAGGCACTGAGCAACATGAATCTAAGGGTTGGTTTAGAAGCAGCCATGACCCTAGAGCCGGCAAGGAAGCAAAAGATTAGAGATGATAAAAGTAACCAATGCGTAAGTCAAACAGGAACTTGATTCAGAAAAAGCAAAAAACAGGAAAAATCGCAGTTCACTTCCTTCTAATTAATATCCACTATTGCCGACATGATTTTATTCAAGGCATGACAAGGAACTCCACCACCCTATTTTCGAAAACGATATACAATTAAAGGAAAAAATATATGATAAACGTGAGGAGGTTATAGGATTTGATATTTTATGTTTCAAAATATGGCTCCCATTTTCCTCATTAAAGAAACTTTTTCGAAGCTCTAACTAGAAACCTGAATTACAAAACCAAGCAGTAACCTATTATAGACAAATGCAGCTCGAAAAAATTCAACTGAAACTATTAACAATATATAAATACAAACACACAAAATGTAGCTCCCCTACCCATCCGTTTCAAAAACAAGTAACATCATTAACTCTATGACAAACTTTCATCAATATAAGCGTCTTGAAGAAGCTTGGAAAAGGGTTTCTTCATTCGGGCATTCCAACAAACATGATCATGAATAATTCTATGTTGCAACACTGAAATCTAAATCAATCAACTTTGGATGCCAATGGAATTTTGAATACAGAAAAGTTGGGAAACAGATAAATTACACAACATTGACTGCATACCTGCGATGGAAATGAATACAAGGAGAGAAATACGTGAGGCTTGTGGAATGAAAGTGCCGCACTTCACTTTTTTCTACTGTACTGTCGTCGCTCAACATGTTTATCTACTTTCAAATATTCGAAAAATAATAAATCTCACTTTGGACCCCCAAATTTCATTTACTCTGAAAATGACGTCCTTAGTTTTTTTTTTCTTTTTTAAAAAAAACAAAAAACAAATTCATCTATTTTTAATTTTTGTTCTAGTTGACTGATGAAAAATAGTAGCCCATCAGTTTGAATTTTATTTGTTGACGGAAAATTCTAATCTTTTACATTATTTATGCCACTGTAGTGATTTTGGTTTATCATTGTTATAACAATAGCATTTTTTTCATAAGCAGATTATAAATTCGTGATGTTTTATGCTTGTGAACATGGAAGTATAAATCTATTCAAACCAAACTATTGGATCCTTTGATTTTGATGATAACAAACAATATCTCGTTATAAATCAAGCTGCATTGTTCATGTACTTTAGGTACTCAACCATTGCTTTGAGCCATTGCTTTAAATGAAAAAAAGTTGAAAAAAGAAAAAATGTTCTCTCTAGCTTTTTTTCTCCCAAATTGACCCCAAAAATCGCCACCTATCGGCCGGCTGGCGGGTGCCGGATTCCTGCAAGCCCATGGTATCATCCGAATCTTCTCGTCAAGGCGACCAACATACTCAAATTTCAACTAATTCGGAGTTGATTTTCCCCGTCAAATGCCCGATTGAAGACTCGTCATTTCCGTCCATTTCTGAGATTCCGGTCATCGTTGCTCCGATGGACAAGCCCATTATACCATCGGATTCGCCTCCTCAAGGCGAACACACGGTCAAACTTTCAGACAATTTGGAGTCCATTTGCTCTGTCAAATCGCCGGTCAAAGCTCCGACGACATATTTCATACTACAACCATCCGCGATTTCCCAGATCCCGGGCGCGTCCGAAGGTTGTCCGGCGATTGGGACCCCAATCTGGAATCCTCTTTCCAAGCCGCTTCTGATGGCACCAGCGGTGAGGCAATCGAAGGTTGCTAGCTCCGGCAATTTCAGATCTAAGTATCGACAGTACCTATCACACGCCCACTGGAATCTTTTTCCAATTACTTTGTCACCGCTGCTTGTTAGGAGTCGTTTTTGTGCGTTATTTTGCATGTTTTGTGTTTGTTTTGCATTCGTTTCATTTACGTTGTGTATGTTCTTTACCATTCTTGTTCTGTTTATTGTTTTATTGTGTTTGTAGTCACTCCTCTGGTTTATTTATTTATAATGCAGGAAATCACTAGGAAATGCTGATTTTTGGTGAGAAGGCGATGCACGCATGAGGCCGTGAGGAAAGCAAGAGAAGGAATTTATATTGCTGGAAAAAGACAAGGCGCCCGGGCGGCACTTTTCTACCGCCCGCGCGCACTCATGTTTGGGAAAAACAGTAGCTGGCCATAAGACAAGGCGCCCAGGCGGCACTTTTCTACCGCCCGCGCGCACTCACAAATGAGCAAAACAGTATGTTGCCAATTTTTCAAGCGCCCAAGCGACACTTTTCTACCGCTCGGGCGCGATGCGTAGATTTGGAATTTTAATATTTTGGAGAGCTTATTTCGGGAAGGATTCTTGGGGACTATAAATACAATTCCTTCCATAGATTTAAGGGATGAACAGAGGCGCACAGAAGGAGGTAGATGGCGGCTAAGAGTTGGAAGTTTTCTCATCTCCGTTCGGAGTTTTTCTCCTCGTCTTTTTTGAATTTTTATGTTAAACGTTTTTTAGATTGAATTTTGTAATGACGTTCAGTAGCTAAACTTTTATTTTGTTGGAATCAAGGGGATCCGAACCCCGAAACACTGTAGTGTGATTGAATCACCGGATGTATTGAGATTTGATTTATGTTTATAATTGATTTTATCATGTGTTTTCTCTATGTTGATGATTAGCTACCCTTGACATAGATTCGTAAATTGTGAATTGCTGTCGAGAGATGGGTTCATAGTTAGGACGAATGATAGAATCCATGGACTTAAAATATGCATAGAGATATGGTATTTAGTACATGTTGATAGCCATAGACCACCAGGTTGAAAGCTGTAGAATTCATAGAACGCAAAGCAATTAGTCGTGATAAACAATTAGAGAGATTTAATTGTTTCATTTATTTGATTAGTTTGGCATAACCTCGAGAGAGAGTGTCAATGTTTCAGAAATTTTTGTCAAACTTATGCGCATAAATTAAGTTCCAATCGTCCAGTTCAATTAGGGGGAAGGTGAACCGAAATTCCAACAAAATCTTTTCAAATTGTTATTTTTCAGTCGTGAGAATTGGTTTCTTGGTTGTGAAACTTATATTTATTTACATTGAGTTCTTAGTATTAAATGTTAGATAGAATTCAAAATCAACTTTTCGATACTTTGTATAGTTAAAAATTAAAGAAACAAATTATTATTGTTAGTCCCTGAGGATTATACTCGTACTCAGTACATTTTTATTATAACTTGAATCGTGCACTTGCGATTATTTCGACTGGAACTGAGAGATTTTTATAGCAAATTTAAGTGTTAGTTTTCCGTCGATCAAGTTTTTGGAAAGAATCGGTGAAATTTGTATCTTTTAAAGAAATAAATTTGCGGCTGGAACCGGCCTTGTGGTATGCTTTTCTGACTCACATGTTAATGCCGGTATCCCACACCCAAACGGTGGTGATGAGCAGGGCGGTGCTGCTGTATGCCCTGCACAAGTAATGGCCGCTCAATGTCGGACGGATTGTCAACCAAGAGTTGTAAACTTCCATTCGCACGTCCAACATTGCGATATTCTTTCCGACCATTGTTTCTGAACTTTGTGTGAAAGCTGGTGTCCCAATCAGGGACGATGAAGAATGGTTGCACCCGAAGCAGGAGGTGGATGACACTATTTTGAAGGCAAAACATTCGTTCCGACTCAAGGAGTTTACAGCTGAATACCGGGCATGTTCTGTACTCGGTCAATCATCGAGAAATGTGCCTAAGCCACCCCCTGCTCGACGCACCACGAATGACACATTGAGTGAAATTTCGGCCTAGGTGCAACACTTGGACAAATGCCAGGAGGTGAACGCAGGCCACAAAGAATCTACCAATGCCATGATGCGAGGCCTGCTCGCAAATGCTGGGATGGACCCTGCAGCTTATCCGGTGCCACCGCCATATCCTCCGCCTTTTCCATTTCAATATGCTCCGCCAGTTCGGGATCTGCCCGAAGACTTCGATGAGGAGGATTCTGATTAATACTAGGGGAGTGTTTAGTGTTTTTTGTTTTTAGTTTTCTTTCGTTTGTTTTTAGATTTGGTGGTGTCAAGTAGCATTGGGGACAATGCTCGTCTTTAGTTTGGGGAGGGTGTGTCTTTTGTGTTTTCATTCTATTTTCATGCTTTTTGTTCGTTCGAGTCATTTGTAGTGTTGTTGCAAGTTTTGTGAATGAAACCAAAAAGCCAATGATGAAAAAAAATAATAAAATTAGGCAGTTTTTAAGTCCATGATTATCTTCTTTGCTTGACAAATAGTTTTGAACTAGTACAACCAAGTCGATGAATAGATCGTTAAACACTCTGTGAGGTATGCTTGAATATGAATTTGAAACATAAAAACTTGGATATGATTGAGGCAATTTGTTTGACCTTTGGGCTTAAAAAATTTTTTTTTTTGTGAATTACCCTTAGATGCCCAGTTGAGCCTTCACGTTTATATGTGCATGAGAGGTGAATAATCTGAAGTTTGTTTTGGAGTAATCATCGCTTACTACTGATAATTTTCTATTCTGCACTGATTGAGATCTGTATGAGTTAACTGTGAATTAAAATTTGTCTAGAACAAGTTCAAACACCCCTCGAGGCACAATACTGGTATACTGTGACTTAGGAGTGATATAGGCAATTCTTTCTGAATTTTGTTTGTGCCTTTCAAACAACCCTTGATTTATTATGTCCTTAGTACCTAATTTGAGCTTAATAGAAAACGAATGGCATGCGTGAAAACGTGTGGTAAACCCCCATTCGACATTGTTCAATATCCTACAACTACAACCCATAGCTTAAACATTCATTCCTATCTTGTGGGAAGTAAATTGAATGTAGATTATTTCTGTTTATGCTCCTACTGAAAAATTGAGAATGGAATGATGTGTTGGTTGTTGTTCAAGTGGTGAAAAAGAAAGAAAAGAATATTGGCAGAAGACAAGTGAAAGAAAAGAAAAATATGGAAATAAATGAATGAGAAGAGGTGCGAAATTGTGAGTCAAAAGGAGTGGACTGTAGAGAATGAACATCATTTACTCCCTCTTTGAATTCTTTTCCTTTATTTGGATCCATTAGCCTAGCCTGACATATTAAGCCGAATAAGACCTATTGACCGAGTCACAGTCGCCCAATATACTAGTGGAGAGGGGTTGCAAGAATTTTGCTTATGAACTGTTGATAGACACAGTTAATGAGTATGGATTCTTGATCAAAACATGCACACACTATTTTTCATTGAGTTATACCAGTCATGAGTGTGTGTATCATTGAATGTTGCTAAATCTTGATCCTATTATAACTGAAAAAGTCCTTATGATCTTAGAATGTGTGAATTAAATTCGGAGTAGAGTATTTCAAAAACGGAGTTGCGAGATTTTAAAGTTTGCAAGGTTGGCTAGTTAATGTTAGCATGTTGATATGATTGGATTGATTTTCTTTTGAAAGAAGTTCTGAGGCTTGAGAAGGTTGATTTTACCTGCTTGTGTCATCGTTTTGTTGTGTCTGCATGTTAGTTTGTCACCTATTTTGCTCAAGGGCGAGCAAAAGGTTAGTTTGGGGAGGTTGTTAGGAGTCGTTTTTGTGCGTTATTTTGTATGTTTTGTGTTTGTTTTGCATTCGTTTCGTTTACGTTGTGTCTGTTCTTTACCATTCTTGTTCTGTTTATTGTTTTATTGTGTTTGTAGTCACTCCTCTGATTTATTTATTTATACTACAGGAAATCACTAGGAAATGCTGATTTTTGGTGAGAAGGCGATGCACGCATGAGGCCGTGAGGAAATCAAGAGAAGGAATTTATATTGCTGGAAAAAGACAAGGCGCCCGAGCGGCACTTTTCTACCGCCCGCATGTACTCATGTTTGGGAAAAACAGCAGCTGGCCATAAGACAAGGCGCCCGGGCGGCACTTTTCTACCGCCCGCGCGCACTCACGAATGAGCAAAACAGTATGTTGCCAATTTTTCAGGTGCCCAAGCAGCACTTTTCTACCGCTCGGGCACGATGCGCAGATTTGGAATTTTAATATTTTGGAGAGTTTATTTCGGGAAGGATTCTTGGGGACTATAAATACAATTCCTTCCATATATTTAAGGGATGAACAGAGGCGCACAAAAGGAGGTAGACGGCGACTAAGAGTTGGAAGTTTCTCATCTCTGTTGGGATTTTTTCTCCTCGTCTTTTCTGAATTTTTTTGTTAAACATTTTTTAGATTGAATTTTGTAATGACGTTCAGTAGATAAACTTTTATTTTGTTGGAATCAAGGGGATCCGAACCCCAAAACACTGTAGTGTGATTGAATCACCGGATGTATTGAGATTTGATTTATGTTTATAATTGATTTTATCATGTGTTTTCTCTATGTTGATGATTAGCTACCCTTGACATAGATTCGTAAATTGTGAATTGCTGTCGAGAGATGGGTTCATAGTTAGGACGAATGATAGAATCCATGAACTTAAAATATGCATAGAGATATGACATTTAGTACATGTTGATAGCCATAGACCACCAGGTTGAAAGCTGTAGAATTCATAAAACGCAAAGCAATCAGTCGTGATAAACAATTAGAGAGATTTAATTGTTTCATTGATTTGATTAGTTTGGCATAACCTCGATAGAGAGTGTCAATGTTTTAGGAATTTCTGTCAAACTTATACGCATAAATTAAGTTCCAATCTTCCAGTTCAATTAGGGGGAAGGTGAACCGAAATTCCAACAAAATCTTTTCAAATTGTTATTTTTCAGTCGTGAGAATTGGTTTCTTGGTTGTGAAACTTATATTTATTTACATTGAGTTCTTAGTATTAAATGTTAGATAGAATTCAAAATCAACTTTTCGATACTTTGTGTAGTTAAAAATTAAAGAAACAAATTATTATTGTTAGTCCCTGAGGACGATACTCGTACTCAGTACATTTTTATTATAACTTGAATCGTGCACTTGCGATTATTTCGACTGGAACTGAGAGATTTTTATAGCAAATTTAAGTGTTAGTTTTCCGTCGATCACTGCTCCGATTACGTTGATTTTTAGCTCGAACAATCCTCAGGTCATAGGCTTTCCAATGGTGCAATCAATTTCGTCATTGCCGTTGCCATTTGAAAACGCCCAATTTCAGGCGAGTCAACTCGTTCTGACCACTGAGTTGCCTCGATTCACTTTCGAGATGACCGGTTCTTCAGTTCTTTTGACCGGTTCCAGCATCCTCTCGTCGTCGCCGATCTCCGGTGGCAGCCCCTTGGTTGACACACGAGTTGACTCGGCCGATCCATCGAGTCAACTCTTATTGGTTGACTCGACAGTCAACCCTTCGAGTTCCGTGGATCCGACTGTTCCTGTTGCTATTTCGATTCTTCCAGAGCCTCCTAAGGTCTCTTTCAGGGATTTGGTGGCCCCTCCGTCTACTAATTTGCAAAATTTGAGCTTTGAGGAGGTTGGAGATTCAGAGTTTGGGGCCCTTGCCTCGTCTGTACGTGATTGGATTCCTTGGATTCTCTTCCCCGATCAGGTTGTTTCCTCACTTTCTGAATCCTTTAAATTTGCGTTGGTTTGGAGGATTTTGAGGAACAGAGGTGTTAACCCCTAATTTGTTGGAAAACGTGTTCAGATCAATTAGAATTGATACCCGATGCAGCGGAAGTTTAAAAATTTATTTTATTAATATGGAACGATTCCATATATGAGTATCAAAACTTTTACGATTAAATTAGTGTAAATAAAACAAATAATCACTATTAAATATTTTACCTTGAAATCTCGAAGCGAGATTATGGACACCAACAGAATTTAATCTGCTCTTGTTGTATATCCCCGGAACTGATGCAAGAACGTTTCTTCAATCAGGTCCACGAATAGAAAACAAAACCCTCTGATTGACTGCACTAGAAATCAATCAGAAGTTTGCGTAGAGAATAAACAGATATGTTCTGTTAATTCAGATTGTAATTTTTCACAAAACACAACCCGAATTTTTCTCCAAAAGGGACAGAGGATTTCGAAAATCCCCTTGAATAATATAGGCTGAAATTCGAAAATTGCAAGACTGAAATCTCTTTTGATTTTCGAACACAGTACATATATTTATAGATAATTTATAGACTAGATTAAGTTATAATTGCATTAGGACTCTAACTCCTTAGGGCCCACAATCCATAGCTTAAACCCAACAAGCCAAGCCCGTTGTTCTAGAAATTAATATAAAATTCATCGTGATTCCGATTGATAAACTGATTTTACCAATGTGCACAGAAACCATTTCTGCATCTTTTAGAGTCAAGATAATTTTTCTGAATCCGAATTCAGTGATTTCCAAAAATGCCCATCCCTATGTCATTTTAGGAAATCCCACTCCCTTTAGTTAAGAAGTCCAACTTCTCTTTCATTAAATTTAACTCTTTAAATTTAACTATCTCTACGGGGTTTTAGTAATCCATTACTTGTGTAACCCTCAATGGTTCAAGAATACAGCTAGCCGTGGGCTCACAACTCCTTGTGACTCAGAACAACAATTTCCGAATTACCCATCGAATCATGGTAAGAGCGCCTAACAACATCGCCCCATGATTCCCTAGGTATTACTGATAGTGCCTGCAAGAACCAGTAGATTTTGGTTAGCGTACAGTACGGTCCCTTCATCCATATATCCCGATCGAATCAACAACCATTGGTATATCGAGAGTCGTTCGAGATTCGATAACTATGCATTACATCTTGGAGATCAAATAGTGACATCGCATGTGTTACTAGGAAAACTCATTAACCTAAAACACATCATGTACTCTGGCCAGAGATTCGTCACACTAATATCTCCTCAGATCGCATAGGATATCCACACTCGCAAGTATGTGGTGAATCCTTGACAACAAAGCATCGACTCCTATATGTGTCGTAACTGTACCCAATCCCGATACCTGATGACCCCAATAGAGTCGGTAAACGAGTCAAAGTACAGTACTAGCATAGAGTCTCAATGATGTTTCAAGTAATAAGGACTAATGGTGTACAACCAAAACCGCGGACTTTATCCACTCGATAAGTGATAACCACTTGGAAAGTCCGAATAGGGTAGTTCGATCATTCATCATATGAATATCCATTTACATGCTTTGAACATCTCTATGTTCCATACCAATGAAACGTGGTACTCGGCATCGCAAATGCTAGTCTCAATCTCGAGCGATCCTTATCCTTATTTGCGGACGGCTCAATTGACTAGGAACTGTTTAGAATATACAGTGACTATAAGATGTGTTTCATGATAGCCATACCCATGTGCTACCACATCTTACATACACTATAGTATATTCAAGGTCTTTATCAAAACAACAATAGTATATCACAATATAACAATATGAAGAAAGATAAAGTCAATGCCATTATAAAAGTGTAAATTATATTAAACAAAAGATTGTTTTACATAGAGTCATAAAAGCCCTTAGCCACAAGTTGGCTAACCGAGCACCCACTCTTTCAATCTCCCACTTGCCCTAAAGCTAACTAGTCATACTACGTAATCCCATTGCTTCGCGATGTTTGTCAAACAATGGTCCTGGAAAGGGCTTAGTAAACACTGATGTCTCCTCTTTCCACGATCTCCCGGATGATGTGGTATTTCCTCAGTACGTGTTTGGACTTCTGATAAGACCTTTGCTCCTTTGCCTGAGCAACGGCACCCGTGTTGTCATAGTACACCGGGACTGGACCAACAGCTTCAAGAATTACACCCAACTCTTGGATGAATTTCCTTATCCAAACTGCCTCTTTAGCAGCAGCTGATGTTGCAATGTATTCTGCCTCAGTGGTGGAATCCGCTGTGGTGTCCTGCTTGGAACTCTTCCAAGAGACAGCACCGCCATTGAGCACGAATACAAATCCAGAGGTTGATTTCGAGTCATCCACGTCACATTGGAAGCTAGAGTCGGTATAGCCTTCCAACTTCAATTCTCTTCCTCCATAAACCATGAATAAATTCTTAGTCATTCGCAAGTACTTAAGAATATCCTTCACGGCTTTCCAATGCATTTGACCGGGATTGGCTTGGTATCTGCTCGTGACGCTCAGAGCATAGGCCACATCCGGTCTGGTAGATATCATCCCATACATGATACTACCTATGGCTGACGCATATGGCATGTGTGTCATCTTATCTATCTCTTCGTCAGTCTTGGGACACATAGACTTGGATAGAGAAACTCCATGACACATAGGTAGATGTCCTCTCTTGGACTCATCCATAGAAAACCTTTTCAATATGGTGTCGATGTAGGTTGATTGAGTGAGTCCTATCATTCTTTTAGATCTATCTCTATAGATCTGAATTCCTAGAATATAGGATGCCTCACCTAAATCCTTCATCGAGAATCTACCTGATAACCATATCTTTGTTGACTGCAACATCCCTACATCATTCCCCATGAGTAGGATGTCATCAACATAAAGTACTAAGAATGTTACCGCATTCTTAACTACTATCTTGTACACGCATGGTTCCTCCGGGTTCTTGATGAAACCAAAATCCTTTATTGTTTCATCAAATTTCTGGTTCCAACTTCTTGATGCTTGTTTGAGACCATAGATTGATCTCTGAAGCTTGCATACCTTATGCTCGCTTCCCATGGATGTCTATCCCTCAGGCTGCGTCATATAGATCTCTTCCTTAATGTTTCCATTAAGAAATGCAGTCTTTACATCCATTTGCCATATCTCATAGTCATACCATGCTGCTATGGCAATAAGGATTCTTATGGATTTGAACATTGCGACTGGTGAAAAGGTTTCATCATAGTCAACTCCTTGTCTTTGAGTATAACCTTTTGCCACCAATCGTGCCTTGTAGGTCAATACCTTTCCATCAGGCCCAAGCTTTCTCTTGTAGATCTATTTGCACCCAATTGGAACAATTCCATCGGGAGGATCTACTAAAGAGCAAACTTGGTTAAAATGCATCGAATCTATTTCCGATTGCATAGCTTCAAGCCATAAATTCGAATCCGCATCAGAAATTGCTTCCTTGAAGTTTCTTGGATCACATCCAATGTCGGGTTCACTTTGATCCCCTTCAAGAAGAAGACCATATCTAATAGGAGGCCTAGAAGTCCTCTCGGATCTCCTAGTAGTAGGCGTGTCTTGTGATGATTCTTGAGGTGTAGGATCGCTATTTTGTATCTCGGGTTCTTCTCGAATTTCTTCGAGTTCCATCATCTTGCCTTTCTTATCCAATAAGAACTCCTTCTCCAAGAAGGTGGAATTCCTTGAAACAAACACTTTTGTTTCAGCAGGATGATAGAAATAATATCCGATTGAATTCTTTGGATACCCTACAAAATAACATAAGGTGGATCGACTATCCAACTTATCTCCCACTGTCTGCTTCACGTAAGCAGGACATCCCCAAATCCTCAAGTACGATTACTTAGGAGCTTTGACATTCCATAACTCGTATGGTGTTTTATTTACTGTTTTAGTGTGGACGTTGTTTAACAACAATACCGCCGTTTCAAGCGCGTAGCCCCAAAACGAAGGTGGGAGCTCAGTGAAGCTCATCATGGATTGAACCATGTCCAACAAAGTTCGATTGCGACGCTCCGAAACACCATTAAGCTGAGGTGTCATAGGAGGAGTCCACTGAGAGAGAATCCCATTCTCTTTTAGATAGTCCAAAAACTCGGTACTTAAGTATTCTCCACCTCGATCCGATCGAAGTGCCTTAATACTTTTACCTAGTTTGTTTTCTACTTCAGCCTTGAATTCTTTGAACCTTTCAAATGCTTCAGACTTATATTTCATTAAATATAAATACCCATACCTAGAATGATCATCAGTAAAGGTAATGAAGTAGGTGTTGCCACATTTAGTACCAATACTAAATGGACCGCAAACATCTGTATGGATCAAATCCAACAGATTTTGACTACGCTCAGGTTTCCCTTTGAAAGGAGATTTAGTCATTTTTCCCTTTAGGCAGGACTCACAAGTAGGTAGAGAGTTAATATCAGACATATCAAACATGCCCTCTCCCACTAGCTTGTTCATCCTCCTTGAGGAAATATGACCTAGCCAAGCATGCCAAAGGTTTGCCGGGTTTTGACTATCGTTCTTCATTTTAATTGTTGTTACCGGTTTATCAACATAATTAATTGAAACGTCTTTTAATTTTAAGCTATATAGATCGTTTTCAAGTTGTCCATTTCCAATCAAACATTCATTCTTGTAAATATTGCAAATCCCATTCACAAAATTGCAAGAAAAACCATCTCTATCAAGCATAGAAATAGATATAATGTTTTTGACCAAATCCGGAACATATAAAACATCTCTCAAAAATAACTTAAAATTGTTCTGCAAAACTAAATAAATGTCTCCTATAGCTTTGGCTTCGACTCTAGAACCATTCCCGAGCCTTAGCTGGGTCTCACCCATCCTTAGCTTACGACTTCTTGTCATCACATGCAAATCATTGCAAATGTGAGATCCACATCCGGTATCCAATACCCAAGAAGAAGTATTAAGCGAAACATTTATTTCAATATAAAACATACCCTTTGCAGTTCGCAACTGTTCGAGGTATTCCTTGCAGTTACGTTTCCAATGACCGGGTTTCTTGCAGTAATGGCAAACGTTTTCATCTTTTATCCCATTTGAAACCTTGGCCTTTCCCTTCTTATTTGGTACAATCTTCTTGGGCGGGGCAGAACGTTTCTTACCCTTTCCACTTGGTCCTTTCTTATTGTTAGAAGAGGAGCCAACCAAGAGTACCGGTTTATCCTTCTTTAGTGTGGCTTCATATGTGACAAGCATATTGACCATCTCTTCAAGGGTGGCCTCTATATTGTTCATATTGAAGTTCATCACAAAACCGTCAAACGATGAAGGAAGTGATAGAAGCAACAAGTCCGTGCTAAGTTCATGCTCCAAAGTCAAGTCGAGTGTTACCAACTTTTCAATGAGCCCAATCATGCGCACCCCATGCTCACGGACCGAAGTCCCATCTCTCATGCGGCTCGTCATGAGCTCTCTGACGGTGGCATACCTCTCCGACCTTGACTGAGCTCCAAAGAGTTCCTTGAGGTTCTTGTGAATGTCAGCAGCATTCACGGTATCCTCGAATCTCCTTTGAAGCTCATCAGACATCGAAGCCTGTATGTAGCATTTGGCCTTGATATCATGGTCCCACCATAAATCAAGTTTGGCCAACTCTTCCGGACTTGTATTAGCCGGGGCTTCCTTCGGAGGCGGCTTCTCTAACACGTAGAAAGCTTTTTCCGAAGTAAGAATAATTTTCAATTTACGGAACCATTCCGTATAGTTTGCGCCAGTCAATTTGTTTTGTTCGAGAATTGAAAACAGTGGATTGCGAGAAGTCATTGTAATAGTATACTGAAAAGGAAACAGACAATAATCAATGATTGTTTAATTAATTTACTAAGACATAAAATATGGCGAATTTTAATTTTATGAATTACACTCCCACTATTTTAACGATTTCACTACCCTCTAGTGAAAACGGAAAACTGTTTTTTTTAGTGAGAACATGGAGTCCAATTGACAAATCATGATCCCGAATAATATCAGCCAACCATAATTTTCAAAAGGTAGAGCCCAATTACTTCCAAAGTAACCCCCATGTTTTTACCTCATGTCCAATAAGGGCCCAATAATATGACGTCGTTTATTGTGACATGTCAAGATAACCCATCAATATTAAGTTGTGATGGACGGTCGCCATGTGGATCCTCAATAATATGAGCCAATCCCATGGGAGTTCCACCCAACTTACAACATGTGTCGATCCAATGTACAACTTTCCGACGAACGGGCCCCCCCAATAATATGAGCCGGACCGTATTCGCGGGTAGCATCTCATACATTGATCGTTGATGGAAGGTAGGAATATTTAAACAATATTTAAATTCCCTTTTATTAATCTTGATATCAATTTTAAATCATATTTAAAATGAGGGATTTTTAATTTTGAAAATTTGTCTCATCATATAATTTATGTATGCTTGCGGGATTCATACAATTTAGTCTAAACATGCATACATCAATAATATCATATATTATTTAAGGATGATCGATCCCATTAACTAATCGACCCGTGGTTGCCAATCACGAGTCTAAGTCCAATCCTAGGTGATATGCAAGTATGCAATGCAATCCTATTACATTGTGCTTCCAATTTACATTTCTTCGGTCTTCATTGTCTGCTGGGCCCACCATTTCTTCAAATCTTTGTCTCCCACTAAGTCTAATAAATTTACAATAAATTTCGATGACAAATATGAGATACATTTTTAGGGGTGGAAACGGACCATAAACCAGGCCCACTTTTATTACATATGACAATCATATTGGGCTATAAACCAAGCCCATTAATAAACACCAACAACAATAAAACAAATGTAAATCACCTAACATACACCTAAAATATTGGTCATGGCAATCGATCATCCTTTATCCATTAATTAATTCAATAATTAAATAATTGGATAAACATGCAAAGGCATCATAATTTAAAAGATAAAATCATATTTTATCTTATCCATCCATAAGATCATATCTAATCATCAATTGTACCAAAATAATTAATTTTATAAAATTTAATTTAACGGATAAAATTTATAAATTTTCCAAAAATTCAAATTTATCCAAAAATCAATTTTAAAATTTTCGGACTCGAACAATTCGATCCGATGCCTCGTGAACCAATCAAAAACAATTTTCGATCGGATCAAAAACTAGAATTTCAAAAAATTAAAATTTTAATTAAAAATTAAAAAAATAATTTTTCCGGGCTGCCCAGGACAATCCCGGGCAGCCCGCGCCCCAAAAAGGGGCCCGGGCTGGGCATCCCGTCGCTGCCCCTTGGACAGCGCTAATCGCTGCCCTGGGCAGCGACGTTCGCTGCCCATGGGCAGCGATGCTCGCTGCCCGATTTGCCTATTAAAATTTAATTTTAAATTTTCGTTTTGTTTCAAAAACCGAGGCTTAAAAATTTTGTACAATCGATTAATTTAATCGTTTGATCTGGGAAACCTGTCTCTGATATCAATGTTGGAAAACGTGTTCAGATCAATTAGAATTGATACCCGGTGCAGCGAAAGTTTAAAAATTTATTTTATTAATATGGAACGATTCCATATATGGGTATCAAAACTTTTACGATTAAATTAGTGTAAGTAAAACAAATAATCACTATTAAATATTTTACCTTGAAATCTCGAAGCGAGATTATGGACACCAACAGAATTTAATCTGCTCTTGTTGTATATCCCCGGAACTGATGAAAGAACGTTTCTTCAATCAGGTCCACGAATAGAAAACAAAACCCTCTGATTGACTGCACTAGAAATCAATCAGAAGTTTGCGTAGAGAATAAACAGATATGATCTGTTAATTCAGATTGTAATTTTTCACAAAACACAACCCGAATTTTTCTCCAAAAGGGACAGAGGATTTCGAAAATCCCCTTGAATAATATAGGCTGAAATTCGAAAATTGCAAGACTGAAATCTCTTTTGATTTTTGAACACAGTACATATATTTATAGATAATTTATAGACTAGATTAAGTTATAATTGCATTAGGACTCTAACTCCTTAGGGCCCACAATCCATAACTTAAGCCCAACAAGCCAAGCCCGTTGTTCTAGAAATTAATATAAAATTCATCGTGACTCCGATTGATAAACTGATTTTACCAATGTGCACAGAAACCATTTCTGCATCTTTTAGAGTCAAGATAATTTTTCTGAATCCGAATTCAGTGATTTCCAAAAATGCCCATCCCTATGTCATTTTAGGAAATCCCACTCCCTTTAGTTAAGAAGTCCAACTTCTCTTTAATTAAATTTAACTCTTTAAATTTAACTATCTCTACGGGGTTTTAGTAATCCATTACTTGTGTAACCCTCAATGGTTCAGGAATACAGCTAGCCGTGGGCTTACAACTCCTTGTGACTCAGAACAACAATTTCCGACTTACCCATCGAATCATGGTAAGAGCGCCTAGCAACATCGCCCCATGATTCCCTAGGTATTACTGATAGTGCCTGCAAGAACCAGTAGATTTTGGTTAGCATACAGTACGGTCCCTTCATCCATATATCCCGATCGAATCAACAACCATTGGTATATCGAGAGTCGTTCGAGATTCGATAACTATGCATTACATCTTGGAGATCAAATAGTGACATCGCATGTGTTACTAGGAAAACTCATTAACCTAAAACACATCATGTACTCTGGCCAGAGATTCGTCACACTAATATCTCCTCAGATCGCATAGGATATCCATACTCGCAAGTATGTGGTGAATCCTTGACAACAAAGCATCAACTTCTATATGTGTCATAACTGTACCCAATCCCGACACCTGATGACCCCAATAGAGTCGGTAAACGAGTCAAAGTACAGTACTAGCATATAGAGTCTCAATGATGTTTCAAGTAATAAGGACTAATGATGTACAACCAAAACCGCGGACTTTATCCACTCGGTAAGTGATAACCACTTGGAAAGTCCGAATAGGGTAGTTCGATCATTCATCATATGAATATCCATTTGCATGCTTTGAACATCTCTATGTTCCATACCAATGAAACGTGGTACTCGGCATCGCAAATGCTAGTCTCAATCTCGAGCGATCCTTATCCTTATTTGCGGACGGCTCAATTGACTAGGAACTGTTTAGAATATACAGTGACTATAAGATGTGTTTTATGATAGCCATCCCCATGTGCTACCACATCTTACATACACTATAGTATATTCAAGGTCTTTATCAAAACAACAATAGTATATCACAATATAACAATATGAAGAAAGATAAAGTCAATGCCATTATAAAAGTGTAAATTATATTAAACAAAAGATTATTTTACATAGAGTCATAAAAGCCCTTAGCCACAAGTTGGCTAACCGGGCACCCACTCTTTCATAATTGTGATATAATTGTTGCGATTTCCCGTATTGGTTTGATGGGTTCACATACGGTGAAATTCCTTCCTCGCGGTTTTATGTTTATTAATTTTTCTCTGGAGGAAGATTACCTGATGTTTTGGGGTAAACCTGTAGTCTTCATTCGGTATGTTACGATTCGGTTTTCTAAATGGACTCCGGAGTTCAGGTTTGAGGAGGAGTCATCAGTGGTTCCGGTTTGTGTCAAATTTTCGAATTTACCCTTGCACCTTTATGATAAAAAAAGTCTATACCCGATAGCAAAGATCCTAGGTAATCCTATTAAGATTGATGAGATTACTGCTGATGGTTCCAGGGGGTCTTTTCCTCGTGTGTGTGTTGAGATGGATGTTCTATTGGATTGTCCGAAGCGTATTTGGGTTGGCTGGGGTGATCACTGTCAGACAGTTGAGGTTGTTTATGAACAGGTTCCCTATTTTTATACTCATTTTCGTTTGTCGGGTCATTCCCTTGAGTTCTGTTCTCGAAATGGCTCATTTCGTCGTAGGAGACAGCCAGAGGTAAGGGTAAGCCTACTCAGGTTCCGCAAGTTTCTGCTCCGCCTCCTGGGGGTCTGTCTCAGGGTTTACAGATAGATTTGGTTCCTCCTTCCAATGTTGGGCCTTCGATTGATGTGGATGGGTGGACTTTGCAGAAGGGTAGACAGCGACGCCCTCCGGTACAGGGTCGTGCTTTACCCTAGTCTTTGAAGAACTCATTTGAGGACCTCAGGGACTTGAATGAGGATTTGGGTCAGAGTTCCTCTACGATTTTTACCACTTCTGCTCCGGACTCGTAGCTGATTATTGAGGTTGAGTCAGGATAGGTAGATGGGGTGGCTACTGCTACACCTCAGTTGGATGTTTATCCTGATGACCAGGGTTCTTCAGCCCCTATCAGATCTTCGATGCTTGATGTTGGTACTGCTAAGGGAAAAAAGGTGATGACTACGGCGGCTTCTCATGTCCCTACGACTCATTCTCCTTTCCTATCTGTTTGCACGCGCTCCTAGAAGCGCTATGGATCTTTGACACAGCAACGTCGACAGTGTGATTCCTCGGGGCGTCCTCCTTGAATAGCTGTTTGATGGTGACTATGTTAGGTGGGCGTTACTGCAGGCTTCTCCCTGCCCACTGATGTTTTATTTTGTTTTATGGACTCTTGAAGTCGTTTATGCTTTATGTATTTATGTACTTTTTTATCCGTTGGAGAGGTCTTGGTCTAGTCCCCCTCTCTATCTGGTGTTTGTTCTGTTGTTTTAATAAAATAAGTGGCTCTGCCACCTTTCTTTCAAAAAAAAAACCATTGCTTTGAAGATTGAAAAGAAGTTTCTCATCCGGTCTCATGAGGCCAAGGCAACTCAACCACTCAAGACTTTAAGAAAGATCTACTCGACCTCTCGTTAGCAGATAGACAAACAAGAGTTACTCAACCATTCACTACCTCGAAACATTTTAGAGAAACATTTTTGAAAAACAGATGAGTAAAGTTGTCTTATGATATAAGTTACAATCTATACAAGGATCTCACCAACTTTATCATAAAAGTTGATTAATTAATCATGCACAAGTCACAACTAACAAGATATCAGAAGATCATAATGTTTTCCCAAATAAGCTCAGTTCAGAGTTTATCTACAGTTTATGTTTGCGACGTTTTCTTTTTACATTTGGAAAATGTCAAACTACCAATTAATTGAAGGGTACTGTTTATCAAGAAAGACGATGACAACAATGCTTTTTCCTTTATTAATATTCAATTGAACGTTGTGTAAGGGAATGTTGGTTGCACATAAACACTTTTAATTGTTGTCACAAAGTGTTGACAACACCTACAAAAACACTTTGAGTAATATGCAGTGGAAAATAATTAAAGTGTGAATAAAATAAACTAACAACCACTAAAATAGAATCAGATATTTCAAGCAAGAGTATAAAATACTCTTGCAGTGCCTCAGGGCAAAAATTTCACTAGAAAACGATCAAAGAGTTTTACAAACCCTAAAACTAGTGATTATTTCAAAAATCAATTTTCTCAAAGTATGTGAGAAAATAAACCATAAAAACAACTCCTAAAAATTCTATGCAAGATAGAATAAATAAACAAAGCAAGGAGTTGGTCCTAGATGCCAAAACACGATAAGAACAACAACACTTTCGATCACCAATCTTCAAGTGCTCTACAAATCTTCAAGGCAAATAGGTAGAACACGACCTTAAACAAGCTTCAAAAATTCTTCATAATTCTCTCAATATTTACGTGTATGAAGCTTTCCGAAAAACTCTCTCTCGGTTGTTCTTTCTTCCGATGTCTTTCATATATATAAAGCCAAGAATCCTTCTTCAATATATTTTCTTGTAGCCATAGGATTCTTGATTTATGTTGATCTTTTTTCCTTCTTGATCAAATCAAATCTACAACATAAGGAATAGATAAGTTAGACATGAGATAAATAAATATTATAATCAAGTATAATAATATCTCAAATCTACTTAAATAAGAAAATAAATAATGTAAACATGTCATCTCTAAAATACTTCATGTCTAAGAAAAGCAAAAGACTTTAAATAAAATCTTTTTAGACTTAAGGAATTTTAGGAACAAAATATTCCTTTCAATCTCTCCCTTTTTGTCTTTTTGGACAAAACATCTTTAATTCAATCAAATATCAAAGACGAACCAAGAACAAACAAAAAGCACAAGCCGAAGGGCACTTCTCTCACTAGTTTAGGATGAAGCAGCGTAAAATCACTCAAAACCCACACTATTTTTGCAACAAAATCTATGGATTAAGTTTACTAACATCAGTTTGAATAAAAGTAAAAAATAAAATGAGAGAAAAAGGTAAGGAATGAGAACGAAAAATAGAAAGAAAAATAAAATAAAAGGAGAAAACATGTGAATTGGTTAGCTAGAGAGTTAAAGTACAGTTTCAAAGTGTATCAAGATTTAGGAATTACAGAATTTATTTGACTAAAGAGACTGAACACAACTGTGTTTTTATCAAGGCATTACCGCCTATTTATCTTTGAGAAAAAATCTTTACATTTTTTTTTTTGACCTCAGAAGAAATCCTTACCTATAATAAATAATAATAATAATAATAATATATTTTTTCCGAAAAAAAGAAAAATAATAATAATAAAAAATAAAACCTCACCTAAATCACATAATAATAATAATAATATTATTTTCCGTAAAAAAAAAGAAAAATAATAATAATAAAAAATAAAACCTCACCAAAATCACATACATAATAATAATAATAATAATAATAATAATAATAATAATAATAATAATATATTTTTTCCGTAAAAATAAAAAGAAAAATAATAATAATAAAAAATAAAACCTCCCCAAAATCACATACATATCGTTATCCAGCGGGCGGTGAGTCTTCGGACACTGGACGGGTGTGTGGCTTACCTTCATTTTGCTTCTCAAAACTTCAAATTTTCTTCCCCAATCAGCGACCGATTTCCCTCGGATTAATCTTCATCAGACTTGGCTGACTAAGAATTGTACCGGGTGCATGGAATCTCCTCAATAATCAGCAATTTTCTTCGTATTTGTGCCCCGGACTTCGGATTTGATGAGTTTCCATGCCTTTGTTAGGTAAAAACAAACCAATTTTTGGTTCTTTTTTGTTCAAGATTTTGTTGTTTAGGTTTTGTTTTACCGTGTTTCGTTTTTTAGTTGAAGAAAACGTTTCTCTTGAATGAAGCATTACCTTTTTGCCCATTTAGTTTCTTTTGTTCTCCATTGTTTTTAAGTAGCATGAATTATATACATTTCGATTTGCACATATGTATATGGCTTGATTTAATTCTCGTTGTGTGTAAATAATTATGAAATATGCGTTTGTTATGGATGATGTTTTTGAGGAAGCCATCCAATGTCTGAATGTCGTTCTTGTTTTGCAGATAATGCCATTTCACAACCTTGTTCTTGTTTCCGCAACAACATATTTACATTTAGTTCTGAAAGCAGCTTTCACAGTAAATTAGTAATAGACAATGATAGGCAATTGTCATCTTACTTTTCTTGGAAAAGTATTACTAGCACTAAAAAAGTGGGTAAGAACATTAATTTGGGGAGAATTGAGGTACGCAGAGGTGGGCTGACTATAAAGGCTGTTGCCACCCTTGAGATAACCAATATAGCTTGCAAAAATGAAGAGTTGAAACAGTACCACAACTCGTTAAAGATGGATATTGATTCAATAAGATCAAATAATTATGTGTATGAACCCCAAGTTTCTGGTGAAAACTCTATTGAGGTGGACGAGAGAGAGAGGTTGAGACGGAGTAGAATTTCCGAAGCAAACAAAGGGAACACGCCTTGGAACAAAGGCAAGAAGCACAGTCCAGGTACTGATTACTAGACCCTGTAAATGTCTAGAATGTTTTTCGTTATTTTTGTGGATTTTTTTTCATTTTTTAACCATGTTTGCGATATTTGCAGAAACCCTTCAGAAGATCAAAGAGAGAACCAGAATTGCCATGCAAGATCCTAAGGTGATGTCATTTTGTAAACAAAGTATGTGTTACACGAAATTTCCTGAACAAAGAATTTGGATTATGGAATTTAATATTAGATTACATTGGTTTCCTGATTATATCTGTTTGGAAGTCCTTGTTCAGTTCTAATAGTTTCCACTCAGCCCTTGTGTTAATATGTTTAACAAATACTTTGTAGTTTTGTCGATAGACCTTTCTAACATAATTTGAATTTATTCTATGACTTGTGTAATTAATTACATCCTTTATTAAAAAAATTCAACACGTCACCATCAATCTGCAGTTCATGTTCAAGTTTTGAATTCGTAAATATCTGATGGTGTTTGTTATGCAGATTAAGATGAAACTGGTTAACTTGGGACACGCTCAAAGGTGAATAACTTCTTCAATTTGCTTTAATATTTTTTTCAACTCTAGCATTTAGCAGCTGCTTTTGTGTTGAATTGTAATTCTGCAAGTTGTTACATTCAAAGAGAGTGGCTTATTCAATGGAAATAACTATATGGAAAAGGTGGTTGACTTTGCTTCCTTCATGGAAAGCATCTAGACCTTGTCTCTTCTTTTACCTGTGCTAGATATGAGTCTGGTGTTATAACTCTAAGCTAAAACTGAAAATATGTGCTAACTATCGGTGAATCTAAATAATAGTTCTTTTTGGTTGATTTCCAGTTCTTATTGCATCCTGTTTTACGGCATGTTGTTTTCTTCTTCTGTGTGTTCAGTGAAGAAACTAGGATAAAAATTGGAGTGGGTGTTCGACTTGGGTGGGAAAGACGACGTGAAAAATTGATGCTGCAGGAGACATGCTACTACGAGTGGAGAAACTTAATTGCTGCAGCTTCTAGAGAGGGCCTTCTTGGTGAGGAAGAATTGCAATGGGATTCATACAAGATTTTGAATAAGCAATATGAGAAAGAATGGCACCAGAGTGTCGAACTTAGAAAAAATATGTCGAGACCCAAAGGGAGCAAAAGGGCACCCAAGTCTTCCGAGCAGAAGAGGAAGATAGCTGCATCCATAGCCGCCAAGTGGGCAGATCCTGTAATACTAATACCTTCTTTTCATCTTTGAACAATGCAATTTCTGTTCTCGTGTCTTATTAATAATATGATATATGATGTATTCTTGTCTATAAAACTGACTTGTTTGTATCCTAATCTTCTAATCAGTGTAGTTTGAAAATGAAAATTTTGCACCATGAAGACAGTGGTTACTGTGTAAATCAATCGGAGTTTTCTTATATTATTCCTCTGCTTATCATATGATTGTCATTACAACAGGATTGACTTTGTTTCTTTCATTGTTTTCTTTTAAATGCTTATAGGAATACCGTCACCGTGTTTGCTCTGCGTTAGCTAAATATCATGGGACACCTGAAGGGGTAGAAAGAAAGCCCCGAAAAAAGCCAAATATGGATGAGCTGACTCGAAAAACAAGTACAAAGAAGAAAGTCGAGGCTGATGATCTTGCAAACCATGGGTCAACGGACCAAAAAATTAGATTGAAGAAAAGCAGCACTCCACTTTACAAGGACCCTTTTGCAAGTTCCAAATTGGAGATGCTGAAAAATATCAGGGCACAAAGAGTTGCCGCAATGAACAAAAAAAGTGAAGCCATTTCTAGAGCAAAGTAAGTTTCCGTTTATCATTAATGGACAAACAGTTCTGGTTAGACTTCTGGGGAAAATACCTTTCAATGCACATGAACATATATAATCACTTTTCTCTGGATCACGCCGAGGTTATAGCGCGACATACATCCTCTAGCTTCTGTGCTTGATTTGCCATCATAATCTGAGAACAAGTGTTTTTTTTCTTTGTTGTATGAATAAATGCAGGTTACTGATTGCTGAAGCTGAGAAGGCTGCTACTGCCCTGGAAATAGCTTCCAAAAGTAGCACTCTTGCTCAGGCTTCCCTATTGGAAAGCAGGGAGATAATATCTGAGGCAATATCTTTTATCAAATTGATAGAGAATGAAGATCCAGTCCCTTGTGAGCTTTCAGAGGCTACAACCGGACCAGTACTTCAGCAGACACAACCAAATACTCAAATATTGTCATCAAGTGATTGTGAAGCTGAAACTTTTAGTTTAAATGTGTTTGCACTGCCAGATACTGTGAATGGAAATGCTACTAATTCAAGTTATGTTGATTTGGTTAAAGTCGGTGAAGAATCTTGCCAGAAGAGTTCTGATGGTTCCCTTCCCCAGGAATCAATTAACAATGTGAATCGCACGGATGCAACAATGAATCTTGTAGATCCTAAACGAACCCCAAACGGGATTGCAAGCTATGGGAAAATTTCCTCACTGAATGGAGTAAAGAAAAACATACTATCTGGCAAAACTGAAGGCCCCCATAAACAAGTGAAAAAGACCAAGATATGGGTGTCTGGAAGACTGGTGGAGGTTGAGGAGCAATAATAGTCGGTGTTATTAGTTTGGTAGATTTAATAATGAAGTTTAGGGTATATAATATGTGGTTGTATCAAAATTCCTACGTAGTTTGCAGACTCCACAAATTTTTGATGTCACAATGGTCTGGCCTTGATTTAGATTTTGTATCCAAACACTTCCAGCTATTAGAGATCATGTGTAAGGATGGATCATTTATAAGAGTTTTTGATAGAGTGGCAATTCGAGATGGCCAATCTCCTATAGAAGATGCAACAATGAATCTTGTAGATCCTAAACGAACTCCAAACGGGATTGCAAGCTATGGGAAAATTTCCTCACTGAATGGAGTAAAGAAAAACATACTATCTGGCAAAACTGAAGGCCCCCATAAACAAGTGAAAAAGACCAAGATATGGGTGTCTGGAAGACTGGTGGAGGTTGAGGAGCAATAATAGTCGGTGTTATTAGTTTGGTAGATTTAATAATGAAGTTTAGGGTATATAATATGTGGTTGTATCAAAATTCCTACGTAGTTTGCAGACTCCACAAATTTTTGATGTCACAATGGTCTGGCCTTGATTTAGATTTTGTATCCAAACACTTCCAGCTATTAGAGATCATGTGTAAGGATGGATCATTTATAAGAGTTTTTGATAGAGTGCCAATTCGAGATGGCCAATCTCCTATAGAAGATGCAACAATGAATCTTGTAGATCCTAAACGAACTCCAAACGGGATTGCAAGCTATGGGAAAATTTCCTCACTGAATGGAGTAAAGAAAAACATACTATCTGGCAAAACTGAAGGCCCCCATAAACAAGTGAAAAAGACCAAGATATGGGTGTTTGGAAGACTGGTGGAGGTTGAGGAGCAATAATAGTCGGTGTTATTAGTTTGGTAGATTTAATAATGAAGTTTAGGGTATATAATATGTGGTTGTATCAAAATTCCTACGTAGTTTGCAGACTCCACAAATTTTTGATGTCACAATGGTCTGGTCTTGATTTAGATTTTGTATCCAAACACTTCCAGCTATTAGAGATCATGTGTAAGGATGGATCATTTATAAGAGTTTTTGATAGAGTGCCAATTCGAGATGGCCAATCTCCTATAGAAGATGCAACAATGAATCTTGTAGATCCTAAACGAACTCCAAACGGGATTGCAAGCTATGGGAAAATTTCCTCACTGAATGGAGTAAAGAAAAACATACTATCTGGCAAAACTGAAGGCCCCCATAAACAAGTGAAAAAGACCAAGATATGGGTGTCTGGAAGACTGGTGGAGGTTGAGGAGCAATAATAGTCGGTGTTATTAGTTTGGTAGATTTAATAATGAAGTTTAGGGTATATAATATGTGGTTGTATCAAAATTCCTACGTAGTTTGCAGACTCCACAAATTTTTGATGTCACAATGGTCTGGCCTTGATTTAGATTTTGTATCCAAACACTTCCAGCTATTAGAGATCATGTGTAAGGATGGATCATTTATAAGAGTTTTTGATAGAGTGCCAATTCGAGATGGCCAATCTCCTATAGAACAAAAGAAGAGAGAAGATAATTGAGAGAGTAGAGAGAATTTAGAGAAGAAGTTCTATTCATAAGTTCTTCATGAGTTACATTGGTATTGTTGTATTTATACATTTTCTCTACCCACTTTACTAACTACTAACTTCTCTAACTTCTTTCTAACTTTCACACATACGTCTAATTATATTTGGTTTCTCCTCTTGTATGCCGACTTCTCTTCTTTTATGTCGCCCTCTCCATTTATTGTCGTATCATTATCCACCCCGTCAAGAAACACCTTGTCCTCAAGGTGGATAGTTTTGCTAGGAAAGCTGACAAGAAGAATGGAGTTAAAGCGAAGAAATTCTGAGGTAGACCAGCCCCATTCCTTTTCCTGGCAATAGAGGAAAAACAAGGCCAACCGAGTTCCTTAGGCGCACAAGCCGAACTACATGCCCATAAATGCTTAGCCCAAACACATCGCTCAACCCCATAGCCATCAGCTTCTCTCAATGTTATTGTTGAGACGATCATGAAGATAGCCCACTAGCATCCATCCTTCTATGAGGTCACCCCAAATTCTATATGGAAATTTCTTTGTACTTTCCAAGACCCAATTGATTTCCCTTATCGGAAGTGATTGGGAAGCCCCATATTTGCACCTAGCTGAGAGCTCTAACACATAAGCAAATTGCTCGAGGCTATGAACCAATTTCAATTCATCAACACTTTGTCCTTCCACCCACTGGACAAATTCTGAAGCCTCCAATTTCCTCTCCTGAATTCTTGAACTACAAGCGGACATTTTTTCCCAAAGCATTGTGGTATATCGAGATGCCCAGACTTGAATGGCAAAACTAAATCTGACAATTTGGAATTTCCTATCTGTGCATTGTGAAAATTTATGGCTGGTGATTGAATCTTCACAATTTGCCCTTGAATTCTAAAAATTGACTTCTTCAGTGTCGCATCCCAACTCCGAAATCCAATTTTCAACTTGTTCATTGAAGCCGTGAGATAATCAAAACTCCCAAAGCCAAAATCATAAGAATGCCTTGCACCAGATGGAACTTTGTGTATCCCGAAATATAACTCAATGTTGAAGTTGGCAGGTGCCATCTTTCCTCCTTGGTTCCTATAAAGGCAGATGGTGGATTCCTTTTCAGTCTTTTGAGTATTGAGAACAACAAACAGAGTACTCAAAGGTTGGTTGCCAATAAATTCTTCCACAAAGATATCAGTCGATCACATAGCTATCATAAGAGTAACTGAGCCCGATGTTCTTTTTCTGTTCCAAATGGTTCTTGCAGACGAAAAACTAAAATCGTCAATGCATGCTTGGCGAGAACGATCCCTCATCCATGATATCACAAATCTAAATTCTTCCATGTCCATCACGACCATCAGTGATTGCCTCCTCATAGAAAATGAGACTTCTTATGGAATCACCTGCTCATCGGAACATTTCTCAGTAGCATCGGCCTCATGAATTTCCACCACCTTCTTGGACAAGAAACCTTGTGGCTCATCACCATTAACATTTTCTGGTTTACTAATAGGACTGCCCAAAATAATTTCTTGCTGTTCTTTTCCATGGATTTCTAAAGAAAACGTCCCTTCTTCGTGGCCAATATGCTCCAAGGTGGCGATTAAATTCTGATAGTGTTTTTCATCTGAAGATAGGTGCTTGAATGTATGGAGTGGTTCAGTTTTAGTGTTCAAAACAAACCTAGGAACCCCAATAATCTTGTCAGAAAATTGCTCAAACACGTGGTGGGATATGACTAAAGGACAATTTTGCTTCGCGGTGCTTGATTTTTGAAAAAAATCCACATTTTCTGATTGACCAAACCGTCTCACAATTTCCAACAAAAACTCATGCCAACTAAGATGTAATTGATCAACATCATACCTGTTAGGCAGGTAGCTATATTAAATAAATGCGGTGGGGCCCATATTTATTTAATAAATCATCTCATTTCACGTCGGAAAACTGGAAAATGAAACGGAGGAACCTATTATAAATAGACCTTAATTCCTTCGATATAAGTATTCCATTCTCCTCTTCTTTTGTATTAACAAAGAGAGAAGAAAATAAAAAGAGTTTTTTTTTTTCTGAGATCTCTTGTGAGTTAGAGAATTAATTTTCGGTAATACTCGGGGTTTGGGTGTGGTGAAATATAGTGTTTTGTATACACTTGTAATATTTCTCTGGTTATAAATATTGCAGCAGCTCCGTGGACGTAGCCTATATTAGTTGAACCACGTAAATCTTTGGTGTTCTTGTTGATTGTTTTATTCCGCAATTATTATTATCGTCATGATCGCTTCGGTATAATCCATAACAATACCAACCTAATGCATCTCCATCGAAATAAACCGAAGCAACATTTAAGCGCTGAGATTCAGGAATATGGAAATAATCAAAGTACCTCTCGACGCGAGATACCCAATCCGTCGGATTAGCACCGGAAAATCGTGGAAGGGCTAAGCTCATGGGTCGGACGTGTGGTTGCGCCTTCGAAAAATACGTAGAATTTACACACTCGGAGCAACAACAGTTTCTTGATTTGGAAACGATGGCGAGAAAGTAAGCGACGATCGCGATTGAAGTAAAATTGTGGTCGTATTCAAAGAATTCGAAGAATTGTGTTGCCCATGTTGCTGAATTGTAGGGTTACATGGGAACAAATGGTCATTCTCCGCTGCCACAGTTGGATTATCAGCGATGCATGCATCAACCTTCGCATCCAATTTCTGCAAATCGATTGTTCTTTCCTTCACCGAATCAGTGATAAGCTCAATACGTTTACTCTGTTTTTCAATCAAAATCGCATGCTTCTTTTGTAATTCAGTAACCCTGGATAGAATCTCATCCAATCTAGTGTAGTCAGTTTCATCCGTCATTATAAATAGACAACAATCAACACCCCGAAATCAACGATTGAAGAAATGGACTTAGTGAAGAAACCAACGAAATATGAAATCAACGAGAGCATCAATGTTAGAGTGCCAATTCTAGATGGCCAATCTCTTATAGAACAAAAGAAGAGCAGAGAAGATAATTGAGAGAGCAGAGAGAATTTAGAGAAGAAGTTCTATTCATAATCATGTTCTTCATGAGTTACATTGGTATTGTTGTATTTATACATTTCCTCTACCCACTTTACTAACTACTAACTTCCCTAAATTCTTTCTAACTTTTACACATACTTCTAGTTATATTTGGTTTCTCCTCTTGTATACTGACTTCTCTTCTTTTATGCCGCCCTCTCCATTTCTTGGCGTACCAGTTTTGAAATGAAAACAAAATTTTTCAGTTTGTGAAGTGTTTAGCACAGAGCTGTTCTCCAGGCTTAGGCTTTTTATTAGAGAAATGTAAGAAGACATTCAGCGACGAAGCAAGTAACATTTATGTCGAATCCTACTAATAAATCCAATGGCAAAGCGTGTATGTATCCGTAGAAAATAGGTCGAACACAGGAAAACAATAAAAAATGAAGTTAACAACTGCACGGATGATGAGGTAACATTTGGTACTACCGATGAAAATGAGATGACCCATAATTTTTTACTCAAACATCTTTATCTCATTTTTTTGGTTAACTTAATTTTATCTGATGGCCCGTGAGACATCACTTCTACCCCATGTCATGAGGATATGATTGACTTGATATGATTAGAATTTTACGAATATAAACTTTTTTCATATAATTGTGTGCAATTAAAAAGGACATTTAAAACATAATAGTAAACATATAATCCTACAAAATTAAAAACAAACAAAAACCAACTTATTTTTTATCTTTAAATATTAGTCATCCGTATCTTATCATATTTTTATCACATTTGTGCACACTTTTCATTCATCATATCCATGACATCAAAAGGTATCTTAGTGGCTGATCAATGCTCTTCTTTCAATCTCAACTCAGAGGAGGATCAAAATCTCACTGCAACTGCTCAAACAGTAGCTAAGGGAAAACGTCTGGTTCCGAAGGGATTAATGGGTAAACTGCTGACATCAAGAATCGTCAACAAAACTGGATTGAAAAATAAAATCTAACAAATTGTGGCGAGTTTCTGAGCTAAATATTAAGGTGTTAGCAAATAACCAATTTCAGTTTACATTTAATGATAATAAAGAAATTGATCGAGTACTTGCTATGGAATTTCAATAATTCACTATTAGTTCTCAAGCGCTTCCAAGGTTTTCAGATGGGAGAGGTAGGTTCTTTCACAACTACTCACTTCTGGATCCAGGACTTAAATATACCTTCCCCCTGTCGACTTGCTGGTCAAAATTCCCCGAATATCCTCAATTGTCATCTTAAACTCGACAGGAATGGTAGCTACCTCTCAAACGAATACAATTGGACATAAACGAGGACTCCAAGTAGAGAAAGGAATTGAAGACACAATAGATGCAGTGATGAGTGACACAGATAAGTTAATTGTCCCACAGCACAAACGGTGGTCGCTCACGTTAAAGGCTAAGGCGAAACAGGAAGGTCCCAACAATCTATCATATATATTGGCCTTTGGCCCAACTCTTTATTTTTTCCCAGCCCACTTCCCAAGGGCCTTTTGATATACCCCTCACTTGTCCTAAGTTGCTCTAGCGGGCATTCTATTATATTCTTTTTGCTGCTAAAGAAAATTGAGGCGGCCGAGAGCGAGAGGTAGAGAGATTGCGAGAAAGAGAGAGAGCGAGATAGAAGGCTATTTTTGTGCTTCCTTCTCAAGTGACCGAGTGTCTTCTTCCTTTCTCTCTGCTTTGTGCTTCACAGTGTGTTCATCTCTCGATCGTTCTTGTTTGTTTGGGGTTTCTACTGTGTGAAAAGGGCAATGAGCTAGGTTGGACGTGGGAACTTTTGTGGTCTTCGTCGTGGTTTGCTATGGCTCTGGAGAGGCCAAAAACTCAATGATTCTGACACCGTTTGTAACACCCAGTATTTTTAGTACGTAAATTCGTATGCATAATTAGGGATTTCATTTATTTAGAATTTTAGATTATGGGTTAAATAATTATGTGAAATTATTTGTGCATGTTTTAAGTTATTTTTAAGCATTTAACCCATAATTAGTGATTTTTCATTATTTATGAAAATTTAATTATTTTATCGCGTAGACGGGACCGTAGACGGACGAGATGACAACTTTCTATCCAATTTATTTCATGAGCCTTTTAAGAGCCCAAAAATATTATTTTGAGTTTTATCTCCTCAAAATTATCAGTATTTAATTTTATATAATTTTAGGAGTCCATTTTTATCCAAATTTAGCCAAAATATTTACTTTTAATTACCTTTAAAATTCCCTAAAATTAATATTTCGGGATTTAATTAAGTTATCAGATTTTTTTAACTTTTAGTTGGAGTTTTAAAGTTGTATATTTTATATATTTAACATCTTCTATTTAATTTAATTATCCTACACCTTATTTTAAATCAATATTACCCTAACAACCTACCCCAATCTCACGTAATCTTCAACCTAGCCGCCTCCCTCCCCCATTATTCATCTCCTTCATCGACCAAGTAGCCTCCAAGAAGGACTCCATAGCCTCGATATTTTTGAAGCATCAAGAAAGGTTGTTCGTCGTCCCGTCGTCCCGAAAACGTTCTACGCACTTTGCCCTATTAATTCTACGGTGCAAGGCATGTTTTCTTCCTCTTTTCGCACTATATCAGTAATTATTATGTGTGTGTTGAGTGTGCATCGAAATCTTTCAAGAATTTTCAGAAAAGGAATCGGTTTTGACGCTTGTATCTTATTCTTGTATGTTTGCTTGATCATGCTCACGTTTTCTTCATCCATGGTGCGTCCAGCTGCTGGTCAGGGGTCCCTAGGTTGTGTGAGGGTGATCTAGACTCGAATGGCTCGAGTGGTTCGAGCCAAACGAGCCCAAGAAACCAGCTGATGCAGATTGGCCTTCATGGGGCGCAGGTTTAGGGTTTGAGGGAGGGTGGGTTCGGCCTCTGTGCGTGGGCTGCATGGGGTCGGGACCTTGGTCAGGTTCAGACCGCCCAGACGTGGGCTACGTCTGGGCGGCGGAGCTCCAGCCAGAGACGGTCAGAGCAGGGTCTAGGGCTGCTGCTCGCGGCCAGGAAGCATAGGAGAAGGGGTATCGGGTTTTAGGGTTAGGGTGGATCCGGGTCGGGTTGTGGGGTACGGGTCGGGTCTGGAAAGTCATGGGTTATGTTAGTTGGGTTCGGGTCTGGGTTAAGTGAGTCGGGCTCGGGTATTTTATTTTTTTAAGTTTTAAGTTTAATTAAGTGTTAAATGGGCCTAATTAAATCCAAAAATTTAATTGGGTTCCATTTAATTATTTGGGTTGAAATTTAATTACTATTGGGCTTAAATAAATTTAATTAAGTTAGTCCAATAATTTTTATGGGCTTGGGGGCCCATGGAAGTTATTGGACCAGTCTTTGGGCTTTTGGGCCCATTGGGCCAGAATAGGTTGTTATTGGGCCAGGAATGCATTAATGGGCTTGAATAAATTAATTGGGCTTAGAAATGTATTTTTGGGCTTAAGTTTGTTAATGGGCCAGTCTCAGTGTTAATGGGCCAGAATTTAAGAAAATGGGCTTGAGTGTTACGGCCAGCAGTTCAGCACAAACCATGAGAAATTGCATGTGTCCTAATTATATATTTAATTATTTTATGCATGAATGTTATTTTAGTATTTATATGTTAGTATAAAAATTAAATTAAATATATAGGAAGGACACACATTTTATTTAAGTACATGCATTCATGAAATAATTTTATGGCATGATTTAATGTTTAAGGTTGAGCTAGAAAATAATTTTTATGTTGGAAGTTGAAGTAGTGTGACAATTTAAGGGGGACAAGTCCCCACATGTTAAGGGTAGTTTACTACCAGTAAGAGGTGATTCGTCACCGCCGCGTACGTTGGTTTTAAGAGACTGATGAGTCGAAACTTTTAAGTTTAAGGTTACACTACGGATATGACCATGCGATGTTAGAAAAATGATATGCTCAACAATGTTATGTATGTATTATATGATTATATTTAAGTTCAAGTTTAAGCAAGATTTTAAGTTATGATTCATGATTTTAAGCATGTCCATTCATGTATATGTTATGTATTAGTATTTCAGTGATTTAAATTATTTTAAGCCCTTGTTATGTTAGCATGTTGGGCCTCTAGGCTCACTACACTTATATGGTGCAGGTGAGTACGTAGAGGAAGATGTAGTTCCTACCGGTGGTGAGGACGTATGAGCGGACATGCAGTGATCCCCCGTGACCGTCGGCTGAGTCTTTATGAACATTTTAAGAATTTTAAACTCTGTTTTTTATTTATTTCTTTTATGTCTTTTCAGTGGTGAATCTTCGTACTATTTTTATTAAATAATTTTATTGCATGCAAAATTTTAAGTGGATTGTTTGACAGTATTTTATTTAAGTTTGACTCAGTTATTCAAGTAAGAAATGTTGCATATTTATGTTATTTTTTTAAATCCGTTTATTTTTTTTTGTGCATATATGTATGGGCATGTATGTACATCTATTTTACTTAGTATTATTTTTAAAAAAAAAAAAAATTTCCGCATATGTTATTTTAGAATGTTTGGGTCGTTTCAATTGGTATCAAAATCGCGTTCTTGGAGGGGTCATCACTGCTATGCGAGCTCAGAAATCCACGCTACCGGTCTGTAAGTTTTAATTGCTTTTAGTATGATTTAGTCGTATCATGTTTAAGACTTAAGCATTTATGTTAGCAGAAAATTTCTAAGTACTTAGTTATGCATGTCGATTTACGTAAAGAAATATGTGGTGGTGCAGAATGCCTCCGAGACCAGTGAACAGGCGTGGAGGATCCCCACCTCCGCAAAACCCTCTATCAGCATTGGAGCAGGCCAATGCAAACATGATGGCCGGGATTACTGCTCTGTTGGAGCAGCAGGCAGCACGTCCGAGACTGTCCCATGATGAGGACGTAGCGGAGAGGTTCCAGAATAAGGGACCGAAAGAGTTCGCAGGGGCCACAGATCCACTCATTGCTGAGGGGTGGATCCGTTTTTTGGAGAGCATCTTTGCTTACATGGGGTTGACTGATGCGGACAAGGTGAGGTGCGCAGTGTACATGCTGAAGGGTGATGCAGACTTATGGTGGGAGAGTGCATCACGGGGAGTGAATCTGACTACTATGCGATGGGCAGACTTCCGGAGGATGTTTTTCTCCAAGTATTTCACTGAAGACGTGCGCAGCAGCATGATTCGAGATTTCATGAGTCTCCGGCAGGGAGACAAGACAGTGGTGGAGTACATTCTACAGTTCGAGAGGGGCTATCACCTTGTGCCGCTGATTGCTGATAGTGCACCTGAGAAGATGAGACAGTTTGTTGAGGGGCTCAGGGCAGAGATCAAGCATGACGTTCGCATGGCGGACGTCCCTACTTATGAGACTGCAGTCAGTAGAGCCTTGCGTTCTGAGGAGGGTAGGAGAGAGATCCAGAGGGAGCAGCAAGGTAAGAGGCAGTCTGGGTATCAGCGACCATCTTCGCAGCCTCCTGCGAAGAAGCAGTTTACTGGGCCGTCTAAGGACCCGAACTAGCAGAAGCCACAGCAGCAGAGACAGCAGCCTAGGGGCAAGGCCCCTAATTCGGGAGGATATCCTACTTGCCCGAAGTGCAAGAAGATGCATCCAGGACCATGTCTTCTAGGAGCGGGCGTCTGTTTTCATTGTAAAGAGCCAGGGCACCAGATGGCCAATTGCCCGAGGAAGAAGAACACTACAGGGAGAGTGTTCGTGATGCAAGCTGAGGAGGCAGACCCAGATACCTCCTTGATCACCGGTATATCTTACCCCTAGTATTTTATAATTTCTTCCTTTGGTTAAGAATTTCGATTTTTCTTTGTGGAATAATTTGTTACTTGGGATTTCCTATCTGCATGTTAGAAAAGGAAGCATGTTTTACTTGTGATTAGAATTAAGGGTTATCAGTGACTCATCTTTGGGGGAAAAGTTTAGTAGTGGTATGAAGTTGTGGGATTCTTCTGCGTGCAGGGAGAATTCTAGTTGGAGGCAACTCCACGTTTGCGTTGCTAGATTCAGGGGCTACACATTCGTTTATCTCCCTAGAGTTTATCACACCTGAGATTGCCGACAGTGGTTATGATGTCACTATGCCGTCAGGACAGATTATTACTACCTCTAGGGTCATTTGCGAGCTGGAGTTGGAGCTGCAGGGGCACTCCATTCGCGCAGATGTAGTGGTTCTGCCATTGAGCGGGTTTGATTTGATATTAGGTATGGACTGGTTGACAGTCAATGGAGCTTCGATTGATTTTCGTTGGAGGACAGTGTCAGTGAAACCGCCGGGAGGCGACCCGTTTACTTTTCATGCGTCTCAGGGCAGTGATATTCCTCAGGTGATATCTCTTATTCAGGCGAGGAAGCTGTTGAAACGGGGTTGCCGAGGTTTCCTAGAAAGTGTTGTCACGGCCTCAGAACCAGCTAGTAGATCATTATCAGAGATAGAGGTAGTTCGTGATTTTCCGAACGTCTTTCCGGAGGATGTTGCAGGGATTCCACCAGTGAGAGAGGTGGAGTTCAGTATCGACTTATTGCCAGACACTGTGCCTATCTCAAAGGCACCATACAGACTTGCTCCTACCGAGATGAAAGAGTTGAAGGAGTAGATTCAGGAGTTATTAGAGAAAGGCTTTGTTCGTCCTAGCTTTTCTCCTTGGGGAGCTCCAGTATTATTTGTGAAGAAGAAGGATGGCAGTATGAGACTATGCATCGATTATCGAGAGCTCAACAGAGTCACCGTGAAGAATAAGTACCCACTGCCGAGGATAGAGGACTTATTTGATCAGTTGCAGGGAGCTTCAGTGTTCTCCAAGATCGATCTGCGATCTGGTTATCATCAGCTGCGAGTTAGAGAGACAGATGTGTCCAAGACTGCTTTCCGGACACGTTATGGGCATTACGAGTTCTTAGTGATGCCATTTGGGATGACCAATGCTCCAGCGGTTTTCATGGATCTCATGAACCGGGTATTTCAGCCGTATCTTGATCAGTTCATCATAGTCTTCATTGATGATATCTTGATCTACTCTAGGAGCGTTGAGGAGCATAGACAGCATCTACAGACAGCCTTGCAGACTTTGAGGGAGCATCGTTTGTATGCCAAGTTCAGCAAGTGCGAGTTTTGGCTTGAGAAGGTGGCATTTCTTGGCCACATTATTTCTAGAGATGGGATTGCAGTGGATCAGTCAAAGGTTGAGGCAGTGCAGAAATGGAGTATTCCGAGGAATGCTTCGGAGATTCGCAGTTTCTTGGGTTTGGCAGGATACTATAGGAAGTTCATCAAGGGTTTTTCCTCTATTGCAGTACCCTTTACTTCCTTAACCAAGAAGAATGCGAAATTTATTTGGAGTCCAGACTGTCAGAGGAGCTTCGATCAGCTGAAGGAAGCACTCACTACCGCACCGGTTTTGGCGATGACAGTACCACACGAGGAGTTAGTGGTGTACAACGACGCATCTAAGCTAGGTTTAGGCGCAGTACTTATGCAGTGTGGTAAGGTTATTGCTTATGCGTTGAGGCAGTTGAAGATTCACGAGCAGAACTACCGACACATGATTTGGAGTTAGCAGCAGTGGTCTTCGCTTTGAAAATTTGGAGGCACTATCTGTATGGCGAGAAGTGCAAGATTTTCACGGATCATAAGAGCCTCAAGCACTTCTTCACTCAGAAGGAGTTAAAAATGAGGCAACGGAGATGGTTAGATTTAGTGAAGGATTACGACTACGACATTAGCTACCATCCAGGTAAAGCTAATATAGTGGCCGATGCTTTGAGTCGGAAGTCGACAGTGGTATCGTGTTTGACAGTGCAGTTACCACAGCAGAGCGAGATTCAGAGGTTTGATTTGGAGTTTTACTCGAGTGGTCATGCACTGAGCTTGTCAGTGTTGACGGTGCAGCCAGTTCTACGAGATCGGATCAGGGATGGACAGCCTACAGATGAGGAGTTACAGCGGTTGGTGCAGAGGGATGAGGCTAAGGGCAATCTTCTTTTTACTGTCAGTGATGGCATTATTCAGTACAGTGGTCGATTATGTGTCCCGAGCATTGATCAGCTGAGGACTGAGATCCTGACAGAGGCTCACACATCTCCGTATTCCATTCATCCAGGAAGTACAAAGATGTATAAGGATTTGCAGACTTTGTATTGGTGGCCCGGCATGAAGAGTGATATCGCACGATTCGTATCAGAGTGCTTGACTTGTCAGCAGGTCAAGGCAGAGCATCAGCGTCCAGCAGGGCTGCTTAATCCTCTACCCATTCCGGTGTGGAAGTGGGAGAACATCACGATGGATTTTGTAGTTGGCCTTCCGAGGAGTAACAGAGGGTGCACAGCTATTTGGGTGATCGTGGATAGACTCACCAAGTCAGCTCATTTCTTGCCGGTGAGGACTACTTACTCGCTGACACAGTATGCAGAGCTTTACATTAAGGAGATTGTTAGACTGCATGGCATACCAGTGTCGATAGTATGAGACAGAGATCCGAGATTTACGTCTGCGTTTTGGAAGAGTTTGCACACAACATTGGGGACTAGACTTTTGTTCAGTACAACGTTCCATCCCCAGACAGATGGTCAGTCTGAGAGAGTGATCCAGGTTCTCGAGGATCTACTGAGAGCTTGTGTCATCGACTTTCAGGGCTCGTGGGAGACTAGACTGTCATTAGTGGAGTTTACCTATAACAACAGTTTTCAGTCGTCTATAGGTATGGCTCCTTATGCAGCATTGTATGGGAGGAGATGCAGATCTCCTGTGCATTGGGATGAGGTCGGCGAGAGGATTTTACTTGGTCCTGAGATCGTGCAGCAGACAGCTGACATTGTGACTCAGATTCGGGATCGTATGAGGATTGCTCAGAGTCATCAGAAGAGTTATGCAGATACTCGACGACGAGATTTGGAGTTCGCAGTAGGTGATCACGTGTTTCTGAGAGTGTCACCTATGAAGGGAGTGGTACGATTTGGCCGGAGAGGTAAGCTTAATCCGAGATATATTGGACCTTTTGAGATCTTGGAGAGAGTTGGCACATTGGCCTACCGTTTGGCCTTGCCACCAGGGCTTGCGGCAGTGCATGATGTCTTCCATGTATCCATGCTTCGGAGATATTTCTCTAAACCGTCGCATGTGTTGAATTACGAGCCCTTGCAGTTGCCACCTGATCTAGTATATGAGGAGAGGCCAGTACGGATCTTGGCTAGGGAGGAGCGGAGACTTAGGACGCGGGTCATACCGATGGTCAGAGTCCAGTGGCTGAATCACTCGGAGGAGGAAGCTACTTGGGAGACCGAGGCAGACATGAGGACTCGCTACCCGGAGTTGTTCGGGTAAGTACTTTAATTTCGAGGACGAAATTCAAATTAAGGGGGGGAGAATTGTAACACCCAGTATTTTTAGTACGTAAATTCGCATGCATAATTAGGGATTTCATTTATTTAGAATTTTAGATTATGGGTTAAATAATTATGTGAAATTATTTGTGCATGTTTTAAGTTATTTTTAAGCATTTAACCCATAATTAGTGATTTTTCATGATTTATGGAAATTTAATTATTTTATCGCGTAGACGGGACCGTAGACGGAAGAGATGACAACTTTCTATCTAATTTATTTCATGAGCCTTTTAAGAGCCCAAAAATATTATTTTGAGTTTTATCTCCTAAAATTATCAGTATTTAATTTTATATAATTTTAGGAGTCCATTTTTATCCAAATTTAGCCAAAATATTGACTTTTAATTACCTTTAAAATTCCCTAAAATTAATATTTCGGGATTTAATTAAGTTAACAGATTTTTTTAACTTTTAGTTGGAGTTTTAAAGTTGTATATTTTATATATTTAACATCTTCTATTTAATTTAATTATCCTACACCTTATTTTAAATCAATATTACCCTAACAACCTACCCCAATCTCACGTAATCTTCAACCTAGCCGCCTCCCTCCCCCATTATTCATCTCCTTCATCGACCAAGTAGCCTCCAAGAAGGACTCCATAGCCTCGATATTTTTGAAGCATCAAGAAAGGTTGTTCGTCGTCCCGTCGTTCCGGAAACGTTCTATGCACTTTGCCCTATTAATTCTACGGTGCAAGGCATGTTTTCTTCCTTTTTTTGCACTATATCAGTAATCATTATGTGTGTGTTGAGTGTGCATCGAAATCTTTCAAGAATTTTCAGAAAAGGAATCGGTTTTGATGCTTGTATCTTATTCTTGTATGTTGCTTGATCATGCTCATGTTTTCTTCATCCATGGTGCATCCAGCTGCTGGTCAGGGGTCCCTAGGTCGTGTGAGGGTGATCTAGACTCGAATGGCTCGAGTGGTTTGAGCCAAACGAGCCCAATAAACCAGCTGATGCAGATCGGTTTTCATGGGGTGCAGGTTTAGGGTTTGAGGGAAGGTGGGTTCGGCCTCTGTGCATGGGCTGCATGGGGTCGGGACCTTGGTCAGGTTCAGACCGCCCAGACGTGGGATACGTCTGGGCGGCGGAGCTCCGGCCAGGGACGGCCGGAGCAGGGCGGCAGGGCTGCTGCTCGCGGCCGGGAAGCATAGGAGAAGGGGTATCGGGTTTTAGGGTTAGGGTGGATCCGGGTCGGGTTGTGGGGTCCGGGTTAGGTCGGGTCTGGAAAGTCATGGGTTATGTTAGTTGGGTTCGGGTCCGGGTTAAGTGAGTCGGGCTCGGGTATTTTATTTTTTTAAGTTTTAAGTTTAATTAAGTGTTAAATGGGCCTAATTAAATCCAAAAATTTAATTGGGTTCCATTTAATTATTTGGGTTGAAATTTAATTACTATTGGGATTAAATAAATTTAATTAAGTTAGTCCAATAATTTTTATGGGCTTGGGGGCCCTTGAAAGTTATTGGGATAGTCTTTGGGCTTTTGGGCCCATTGGGCCAGAATAGGTTGTTATTGGGCCATGAATGCATTAATGGGCTTGAATAAATTAATTGGGCTTAGAAATGTATTTTTGGGCTTAAGTTTGTTAATGAGCCAGTCTCAGTGTTAATGGGCCAGAATTTAAGAAAATGGGCTTGAGTGTTAGGGCCAGCAGTTCAGCACAAACCATGAGAAATTGCATGTGTCCTAATTATATATTTAATTATTTTATGCATGAATGTTATTTTAGTATTTATATGTTAGTATAAAAATTAAATTAAATATATAGGAAGGACACACATTTTATTTAAGTACATGCATTCATGAAATAATTTTATGGCATGATTTAATGTTTAAGGTTGAGCTAGAAAATAATTTTTATGTTGGAAGTTGAAGTAATGTGACAATTTAAGGGGGACAAGTCCCCACATGTTAAGGGTAGTTTACTACCAGTAAGAGGTGATTCGTCACCGCCGCGTACGTTGGTTTTAAGAGACTGATCAGTCGAACCTTTTAAGTTTAAGGTTACACTACGGATATGACCATGCGATGCTAGAAAAATGATATGCTCAACAATGTTATGTATGTATTATATGATTATATTTAAGTTCAAGTTTAAGCAAGATTTTAAGTTATGATTCATGATTTTAAGCATGTCCATTCATGTATATGTTATGTATTAGTATTTCAGTGATTTAAATTATTTTAAGCCCTTGTTATGTTAGCATGTTGGGCCTCTAGGCTCACTACACTTATATGGTGCAGGTGAGTACGTAGAGGAAGATGTAGTTCCTACCGGTGGTGAGGACATATGAGCGGACATGCAGTGATCCCCCGTGACCGTCGGCTGAGTCTTTATGAACATTTTAAGAATTTTAAACTCTGTTTCTTATTTATTTCTTTTATGTCTTTTCAGTGGTGAATTTTCGTACTATTTTTATTAAATAATTTTATTGCATGCAAACTTTTATGTGGATTGTTTGACAGTATTTTATTTAAGTTTGACTCAGTTATTCAAGTAAGAAATGTTGCATATTTATGTTATTTTTTTAAATTCGTTTATTTTTTTTTTGTGCATATATGTATGGGCATGTATGTACATCTATTTTACTTAGTATTATTTTTTAAAAAAATAAAAATTTCCGCATATGTTATTTTAGAATGTTTGGGTCGTTTCACCGTTTTCTTGATATTTCACGTTACTGATGCTGGTTTTTTTTGTGTTCTATTTGTGCAGGTTGAACATAGGTACATATGGCAATAAAGAGCTGGAAAACAGATACCTAACAGTGGTATCAGAGCCGCTGGTTGCTATCCGTTGTGCCGCCGATTCGGTTCGTTGGGATTAAACTATTACTTAGGGTTTTACTCTGGTATATTGGCTGGAACCTCTCTTTTACTGCTTTAGTAGGGTAATCGCTTTCCGCGAATTTATGTGCTGAGATTTGTTGCTGGTAGAACCCTAGGTTTTACGTGCTGCTTGTTACTGTTTTTTTTTTTTTAAAAAAAACACCGCCTTTTGTGGCGGGGGGTTAGGCTGACCCCCTACCCATTTATTAGATAACAGAGAAAATACATGAGAGGGGGACTAGACCGAAACTCTCACAATAACAAGAGCTCAGAAATAAAATTAAAAGCTTGAATTCGATAAATACAACCAAGAATCAATAACTAGAATTAACTCTAATGTAAGGCAACCCAGTTTTGTCTAGCCTGCAAATCCCTTTGAGTCGATCATGAAAGTCTTCGGGATATAAAATAGCTGATCCCTTGATCAATCCCAGATTAGCTAAGTCATCACCAGCAGCATTAGCTTCTCTATAGACATGCGACATCCTGACTGTAGAAGAAAGAATGATTTGTTGAATTTGAGTTTGAATAGCAGAAAGATCCCAACTTGAGTAATCCGCCTTAATAATAGAAAGAGCCACCATGGAATTTACTTCAAGCCACAATGGAAACAAATTAAACTGCATACACATCTGCAGTCCCTTCAGAATAGCGCATAGCTCCACCTTGGTGTTAGTAGCTATACCAATAGAATCATGGTAAGAAAGGATTTGGAAGCCCAAATGATCTCTTATAATACCACCAATCCCCGACTCCCCACCTCCTTTGGAGCAGCCATCCGAATTTAGTTTGAAATGGCCAGTAGTAGGATGCAACCACCTAATAACCCGAACTTGAATAGTTCTAGTGATCCGACAATCACATCCCAATGCTATCGCCACATCCTCACAACCCCTCCAATGCTTGGGTTTCAAGACTCTAGATCGACCAAGAGATATAATAAACTCATGAATAAGCACAATAATTCTCGCCGATTGGATGCGAACACCCCTATGTTTGTGATCGTTCCTAGCTTTCCAAAGGAACCAGATAATCAAAAAAGGAAGAATTTCTCTGACATGACCTCGATGACACCAAGTCTCAGTCACCTTCCAGCTCGAAAAATTATGGCCATTCTGAACCTTGAACCGTGTGGAAAAAAATTTCCAAACACGAGTAGCAGTATCACTTAAGAAAAATAGATGATCGAAGGATTCTTGATCTTGGCAACACTTACACAAGGATGCCAAAGAAATTACTATGGACTGAAGAATGTCATCAACAGACAGTCGCTTAAAATACCATCTCCAACAAAAAAATAGAAATAGATGGTCTAAACAGAACATACCAGCAACCTTGAAACCACCCAACAACATTATGTCTATTCCGCACCAATTCCCAAGCAGATTTAACAGAGAACCTGCCCGTGTTCGAAATTTTCCAAATAGAAGCATGTTTCAAAGTAGGGTGGATTGGCACCCCCATGATACGAGTAGTGACATCCTGAGAAACCACCAAGAGTAAACGATTTAAATTCCAGGAACGATCTATCAGGAACCAATTAACCAATCTGGACGATTGGCCCTGGACAGGAACCAAAGATGATAAAGGTCCTTCTGGAAGCCACGAACCAAACCAAAAACTGATGTTCCCATCACCAATACACCATCCAATTTCCGGCTCAGCTCGACTTCTAATCTTCAACATATGACGCCAAGTTTGCGACATGTTCTGCACAGGTTGTACCTCTGCAGGAAGAGCTGTCCGACAATATTTCGTAATCAGAAACCTGCTCCAAAGAGACTCAACTGTACGAAATCTGACCCAAAGTTTAATGGAAAATGAAGTAACCATGTCTTTGAGTCTACGAATACCCAACCCGCCTTCAGGGATCGGAAGACAGATTTTCTCCCAAAAAATCCAGTGAGTAGAATGACCCCCTGGATTCGATTGCCATAAAAAATTTGCACACAACATTTCAAAACGATGCAGAACTGTACCAGGGGGTTTCAAGACCTGGAAAAGATATATCGGCATAGAACATAGGACACTTTTGATTAACACCAACCGACTCCCAAAGGAAAAAGATTGTGACTCCCAACCTTGCAACTTCTTAGAGGCATTTGCTATAATATGATTAAAATAAGAGCTCTTCTGATGCCCCGGAAAAATCATAGCACCCAGATATCGAAACGGTAGCACACCTTCTCCAAATCCAGTAATAGAATAATATCTCCCCTTATTTTCCTGCGGACAATTCTTAGCTGTGAAGATGTCACTCTTAGCATTGCTAATGTGTTTCCATATCCGTGGCTATAGTTACTTCCATTGTGTTCACTTTGATCTTGTGCGTTTTACGAGTTTTTTGTGTGAAAAACCTGTTGTTTTCTATTTTTAATTCTGCTGTTTTGTTTCTCTATTTTCTGTGTGTGAAAATGGCTATGACGAGATATAATCTCGAACTTTTTAATGGTAAAACGGATTTTTTCAATATGGCAGTAGAAAATGTAAGATATTTTGGTTCAAAAAAAAGTTTTCAAAGTGATAGACTTGTCATATTATGTGCTGAAACTCCTGATAAAAAGGATGAAATGGATGAGTTTGCATATTCGTCTATAATCTTGAACTTGTCTGACTCTGTGTTAAGGAAAGTTGGTAAACTGAAATATGCCAAGGAACTTTGGGAAAAAATATAAGAACTTTATATTGAAACTTCGTTGCCTAGTAAATTGTTTTTGCTTGAGAAATTTTTCCGATTCAATCTTTATTTAAACAAGGACATTGATGAAAACCTTGATGTGTTTACCAAATTAGTTCAAGACATTAAGCAAACAGGAGATAAAAATATTTATGATTACACCCATATTGTTCTTTTAAATGATATCCCTGATTCTTACAGTGATGTTAAATCTACTATTAAGTATGGTAGAGATAAAATAATTTTAGAAACTGTTGTGAATGGCATGAATATCAAAGGGATATATTTAAAAACAAATAAGGGGGGTAATAATTCTAGTGAGACTATGTTTGTTAGAGAAAGGTCTAAAAATAGATTTTAGAATCAAAAACCTTCAAACAACAATAACCAATCTTCCGCTAGAGGCAAAGGTAAGATTAAGACTAGGTCCAAGTCGAGACCCAAGAATATAAAATGTTATAATTGTGGTGAAACTAATGATTACATTAGAGAGTGTTCTAGGCCTAAGCAAAACCAAAACCAAGATTTCAAACATCAGCATGATGACCATGCTAATATGGCTTCTGGTAGTGAACACATGGGTGATATTTTTATGGTGACTGAAACATATGATGTGCCTACTGTGAATTCTGTGCATTCAATTTCTTTGTGTTAAAATGAATGACTAGTTGATTCTGCGTGCACTTTTCATATGTCTCCATTTAAAAATATGTTTTGTACTTATAAAGAAGTGAAGCATGGGTTTGTTTCTATGACAAATGAAAAAATTTGTCAAGTTGCTGTTCTTATTGATGTATCGTTTAAATTTGAATCAGTTTATGTGTTAACTTTGAAAAATATGAGACATGTTTCCGACTTATGTCATAATTTGATTTCCTGTGTTGCTTTAGAAGATGATGGTTTATAGTGAGATCGGGAAATGGGGTTATGAAAATTATGAAAGGATCTTTAGTGATTTTGAAAGATGCCAAAAAGAAAAACTTGTATGTTTGCCATGCTGAATCTGAATCTTGTGTGCAACATTCTGTGAATTCTGTCTTAAGTGACAAACTGATTTGTGACACAAAATATTATGTCACATAAGTTCTAAAGGTCTTGAAATTTTGCACAAACATGGTTATTTTGGTAGTGAAAAATTGTCTTGTATACCATTTTGTGATTCTTGTGTTCTTGGTAAACAATCTAGAGTTAAATTTTCACATTCCCCTATTCCCAAACAATCTGTCACTTTTGAAATACGTGAGTATTTGCATGCTGATGTGTGGGGTCCTGCTAGTGTGCCAACACATGGTGGACATCAGTATTTCCTATCTGTTATTGATGATTTTTCAAGAAACGTTTGGGTTTTTTTAGTGAAAAAAAAATTTGATGTGTTTGAGAAGTTGAAAAACTGGAAAAGCTTGATTGAAAATCAAACATGTAAGAAAATTAAAATTCTAAGAACTGATAATGGTCTTGAATTTTGTAATCGATTTTTTGACAATTTGTGTGCTAAATGTGGTATTCAAAGACATAGGAAGTCCCTTATACGCCTGTGCAAAATGTTGTCACTGAACGTATGAATAGAACTTTACATAAAAGAGTGAGGTGTATGCTTGCATGTTTTGGTCTTTCAAAAAAGTTCTGGGGTGAAGCTGTTTGTACTTCTTTTTATTTGATAAATAGGTCCCCTTCTGTGCCTTTGAATGGTAAATGTCCAGAATATGTGTGGTCTGATACGCAAATTGATTTGTCAAACTTGAAAGTTTTTGGCTGTTTTGCTTTTGTGCATCAGAAACATGATAAACTTGAACCTAGGTTAGTGAAATGTGCTTTTCTTGGCTATCCTGATGGGGTTAAGGGTTATAGATTGTGGTTAAGGGACCAAGCTGGTTTTAAATCGTTAATCAGTATGGATGTTGTTTTCAATGAGTTTGAATTTCCATGTTTATCTGCTTACTTGCCCATTCCTGAACCTGCCACTTCTCCAAACAAGGTGGAGCATTTACCTGGTCCAATTCATGATTCTCAAAATGTGCAGAATTTGCATGATGTTAAGTGTGTTTAGTATGCATTATTTTATATCATTTTATATTTAGTTTGCATGCATTTAAGTTATTTTCGTAAGTTTTATTAGTGTTTTATGTCATGTGTTTGCATTATACTCTCCTGGTTGAATTTTGTAGGAAATTAAGCTAAAATGGGATTTCTGTGCGAACAAGGTGCGCGCGCGCGAGCCTCTTGCTCACGCGTGCACAGAAGAGAAATACAGAGGCTGGAAGCCAAGAAGAGGCGCGCGCGGGCGAGCTCATGCCCCGCGCGCGCGTAGAAGAAATTTTCAGAAAACATACAGAGAAGTCGCGCGCGCGCGAGCTTCTTCCTCGCACGCGCGCGAGACATTGGGGGACGCTGGTTTTTAAAGCTGCGCGCGCGTGAGCTACACTATGCGCGCGCGCGCGCGTCCGTGTGACCTAATTTCCGAGATTTCAAGTTGTACGGGGATTCCAATTGGCGCGGCCCTATAAATAGAATATTTATGCCCTTTTTACAAACTTTTGATCTTTTTGAGTACAGGCAAAGCTTACGGCGGCTGTGGAACGAATTTCTTCAGATTTTCTTCTATTCTAGTATTTTTATTTTATGATTTTAAACTTGGTTTATTGAATCATGTTTATTAGTGAGTAGTAGTTTTTCTTCGATCAAGGCCACGTGATTGGGCCAGACAATTTATGTATAAAATTTGTTTGTTTATTTGAGATTTTCAGACTTGATTTATTTTATTGATTATCAAATTTATCTTTGTCTTATAAATTTCTTGGCCAGTTATTTGTTTGCTTGTTAATCGATTCCAAGTCGACAGAGGAGGTCTCGAATTCGATCACTTTGATTTTCAACATAGTGTAAAACTGACTAGAAATATAATTCGGTTTCATTATGCGGTTTAGGTGTTTACTGAATTTTCACAGTGATTTATGCATTCAAGTTTGATTAGAATTACGAAAGATTAGTTCATCAATATTTGAATAGGTTTGATTGTTCTAGAAATAGTCCTTCGAACAAATTAGGAAAATTTCCGTGAATTAAGATTAAGTCTGATGTCTTAGATTGACTGCTTGTTACATGAATTGTCTGGTACCTACGTGTGTCCTTGATCGAACTTTTCCCATATTTGATTTAAATCCAAATTTTTCCAGCTGCGTTTTAATTAATTTTATTTTAATTGAAATTGTAATTATTAGTTTAAAAATCTGAATCGACATTTTTTATTAGTCTAGATTAAGTAGAAATAAAAATATTTTGGTAATCATATTTTTACAGTCCCTGTGGGTTCGACATCTGGACCTTTGTCCATTTTATTATAATTTGACCTGGTTCGCTTGCCAGTAGAATTTATTCATGCCGAAATAGCCGGTCAAGTTTTTGGCGCCGTTGCCGGAGACTGTTTTTGATATCAGAATTTTTATTTCGCTTGAGATTAGACATTACTTATCTTCTGAAATTCTGACTATAATTTCTTGATGATTTTCAGGTACCTTCTGTTTTGCATGCATAGAACTCGATCAAGGAAATTACTACCACTTGATTTGGAAATCGAGCGCACACTTAGCAGGATCAGAAAAGACAAGAAATCCTTTAATCTTGAACTAGAGTCAGAATCTGAATCTGAAGTAGAGATGACAGACAACCGTACTGTTTGGGATATTATTCGTCCGCCAACTGAAGGTTATGGATCTAGCATAGTTCGCCCCGCGGTTGAGGCGAACAATTTTGAGCTGAAACCCTCTACTATTCAGCTGATTCAATTGCAAGCTAGATTCGGGGGTTCATCTGTAGAAGACCCTTACGCTCATCTGGAGCGTTTTCTGTCGATCTGCGACACGTTCAAGGTGAATGGGGTAACATCTGATGCAGTGCGACTGCGGTTATTCCCATTCTCTCTACAAGGAGAAGCTACTGAATGGATAGATGATCTGCCTGCTGGTTCTATTACTACATGGGATCAACTTGTTCAGACCTTTCTGAATAAATATTTTCCTCCCACAAAGATGGCGAAACTGTTCTCCGATATCATCTCATTCAGGCAGAAGGAAGCTGAATCTTTAAATGCTGCTTGGACTCGATTCAAAAAGATGTTGAGGATGTGTCCTCAACATAATCTCACTCAGAGATTTTCAAAAATTGGATAATCAATTTACAAAATTCTTAGAGATTTTCAAAAAATTCTTAGAGATAATCAATTGGATAATCAATTTACAAATCAATTTACAAAATTCTTGAGTAAACTTCATATTAATATTCCCTTTGCAGACGCTTTAGCTCAAATGCTCAGTTATGCAAAAATTTTAAAAGAGATTGTGTCTAACAAAAGAAAACTTGTGGTTTCAAAAAATTCTTAGAGATAATAAATTGGATAATCAATTTACAAATAAATTTACAAAATTCTTGAGTAAAATTCATATTAATATTCCCTTTGCAGACGCTTTAGCTCAAATGCTCAGTTATGCAAAATTTTTAAAAGAGATTGTGTCTAACAAAAGAAAACTTGTGGATTTTGAAACTGTGAAGTTGTCGGAGGAGTGTTCTGCTATTTTACAAAATAAACTCCCTCCGAAACTTAAGGATCCCGGTAGCTTTTCAATTCCATGCACTATTGGAAAATTATTTTTTAATAAGGCTTTATGTGATCTAGGTGCAAGTATTAATCTTATGCCTTATTCATGTTTTGAAAAGCTAGGAATTGGTGAAGTTAAGCCAACTACTATCTCCCTACAATTAGCTGATAGATCTATAAAATATCCAAGGGGGATTGTAGAGGATGTGTTAGTAAAGATTGATAAGTTTATATTTCCAGTGGTGCTTGATATGGAAGAGGATCGTGAGATACCTCTTATTTTGGGTAGACCGTTTTTAGCCACTGGAAAGACATTGATTGATGTGCATAAGGGAGAGTTGATATTGCGTATGAATGATGAGAAAGTAATTTTTTATGTTTTTCATGGCATTCGATATCCTGCAGAAAATTCTGATTGTTTCAGAATTGATGTTACTGATGATTTGGTTGAGTGTTCTCTGTAGGAACAGTTGTCGGTGGATCCATTAGAAATATGTTTGACAGGTACAGCTGATGAAGAGCATGTTAGTAAGGAAGTTCATGAAGTAGCACAGTATTTGGATTGGAGTCTACCCTTCGACAGACTCATCAATACCAAGATGGGGGAGCTCAACCATACCCCAAAACCGTTGAAGCCATCCACCGAGGAGCCCCCTACTCTTGAACTTTAAACCACTTCCTTCTCATTGGAAATATTTGTATTTATTAAAGAACGATAAACTGCCAGTAATTTGTTCATCTTATTTGACAGGTTGCGAGGAGGAAAAACTGTTGTGTGTGATTCGAGAGCACATAAGAGCCATAGGATGGAGCTTGGCCGATATCAAGGGGATTAGTCCAACCATGTGCATGCACAAAATTTTGATGGAGGCGGAGCACAAGGCATCTACTCAACCACAGAGGCGACTCAACCCAGCGATGCAAGAGGTAGTGAAAAAGGAGGTAATCAAGCTCCTTGATGCATGTATTATCTACCCTATATCTGATAGTGACTGGATGAGTCCAATTCAAGTAGTGCCTAAAAAGGGAGAGATGACTGTAATTGAAAATGCCAACAATGAATTAATTCCTACTAGAACTGTTACGGGGTGGCGAGTTTGTATTGATTATAGGAAATTGAATGATGCCACCCGTAAGGATCACTTCCCTCTTCCCTTTATTGATCAGATGGTTGAGAGACTTGCAGGGTATGCGTTTTATTGTTTTTTGGACGGCTATTCCGGATATATGAAAATCCCTATAACACCTGAGGACCAACACAAAACCACTTTCACTTGTTCTTATGGTACTTTTGCATATAAACGGATGCCTTTTGGGTTGTGTAATGACCCTGCCACTTTTCAGCGATGTATGATGGCTATTTTTCATGATATGGTTGAAAAGTTTATAGAAGTGTTTATGGATGATTTCTCTGTGGTTGGATCGTCATTTGATGCATGTTTTCTTAATCTGAAAAAAGTGTTGCAGAGATGTGAGGAGAGCAATCTGGTATTAAATTGGGAAAAATGTCACTTCATGGTGAAAGAGGGCATTGTTTTAGGACATAAAGTGTCTGAGGTAGGTGTGGAGGTGGACAGAGCAAAACTTGAAGTAATTGAAAAACTGCCACCTCCCACGAATTTGAAAGGAATTCGAAGCTTTCTTGGGCATGCGGGTTTCTATAGGAGATTTATTAAGGATTTTTCTTCTATTGCTAAATCCCTTACTAATATGTTAATCAAAGACGTGCCGTTTAATTTTTCTGCCGAGTGCTTGAAGGCTTTTCAAATTTTGAAGCAGAAATTAACAACTGCACCAGTGATAGTAGCACCTGACTAGAATTTGCCGTTTGAGTTGATGTGTGATGCCAGTGACACTGCATTGGGAGCCGTGCTTGGACAAAAGAGGGACAAAACACTTCATGTGATTTACTACGCCCGTATCACCCTGTCAGCCGTCCAACTGAATTATGCAACTACTGAAAAAGAGCTTCTCGAAGTCATGTTCGCCTTGGATAAATTCAGATCTTATTTGGTGGGGAGCAAAGTCATAGTTCACACGGATCACTCAGAATTGAAGTATTTGATGAGAAAGAAGGATGCTAAACCCAGGTTAATTCGTTGGATTTTATTGTTGAAAGAATTTGATTTGAAAATTGTTGACAGGAAGGGCGCGAAGAATCAAGTGCCGGACCACCTTTCTCGTTTGGAAAATCAAGGAGCTGAAACGCAAGTGATTCATGATGATTTTCCTGATGAACAGCTGTTTGAGGTATCTCATTTACCATGGTATGCAGAAATCGTTAACTATCTGTCAAGTAAGTTTCTTCCATCGCATTTAACTTATCAACAGAAAAAAAGATTTTTCTCTGAGTTGAAATATTTTTTGTGGGAAGATCCATTTCTGTTTAAGATCTGTGCAGATGGTATCATTCGTAGGTGTATTCCAGCGGAAGAGGTAAGATCTATACTCTCACACTGTCACACAGGTCTGACTGGAGGTCACTTCAGCGGGATTTTATTGGCCTTCATTATTTAAGGATGCATATGCCTATGTGATTGCTTGTGATGCTTGTCAGAATGTTAATAATATTTCTAGGAGACATGAGATGCCTTTAAATAATATTCTTGTGTGTGAATTTTTTGATGTATGGGTTATAGATTTCATGGGACCGTTTCCTGCATCTGAAGGGAACAAATATATTTTGGTTGCGGTCGATTATGTGTCTAAATGGGTTGAGGCACTTGCATGTAGGACAAATGACTCTAGGGTGGTTGTGAAATTTTTGAAAAAATTCATATTTTCTAGATATGGTACCCCCAGAGCCATAATTAGTGATGGAGGAACCCACTTTTGCAATCAACAATTTGATACACTTTTGACAAAATATGGGGTTACTCACAAGGTGGCAACACCTTATCATCCCCAGACTAGTGGGCAAATAGAGATTTCTAATAGGGAGTTGAAAAGAATTTTGGAAGACACTGTGAATTTCAACAGGAAAGAGTGGTCGAATAAATTAGATGATGCGTTATGGGTCTATCGAACTGCTTTTAAAACACCTATAGGAACTTCTCCCTTTAGGTTGTTATATGGCAAAGCATGTCATCTTCCTGTTGAACTTGAGCATAAAGCACTATGGGCTACTAAATTTCTGAATTTTGATTTGCAGGCTACAGGTGAAGAACGTTTGTTGCAGTTGAATGAACTCGAAGATATTAGGTTGGATGCCTATGAGAATGCCAGAATTTACAAAGAAAAAACCAAGAAATGGCATGATCAGCGCATTGTCTCACATGAGTTCGAGGTAGGCCAAACTGTTTTATTATATAACTCATGTTTGAAGCTCATGCCAGGGAAGCTACGTTCGAGATGGTTAGGACCGTTTACTATCAAGCAAGTGATTCCTTATGGTACTTTCGAAATTCATAGTCTTGCAACAGGAACATTCAAAGTTAACGGGCATAGGATAAAAATTTATCACGGTGGCATCGTGGATCCGACACAGACCACCATCGACTTGCAAGACCCAATAAATTAAAAATGAAGGTACAGTCGGGCTATAGACTATAAATTTAGCGCTGGCTGGGAGGCAACCCAGTGTTTATTTTTATGCTTTGCATTTTTTGTTTTGTTTTGCTTTTATTTCGTTTTTGTTTATTATTAAGTAATTTTTTTTTTTTGTGTGGTTTTCTTGTTTTGCAGGTGGAGTTTCTGTTATAATGCACTGCGCACGCGCGAGGTCCCTTCCTTGCATGCGCGCAGGCTCGCACTCCAGAGAACCAAAAGGGGAAAACGCGCGCGCGCGAGCCTCTTGCTCGCGCGCGCGCAATACAAACATCCAGGAACCCTAAATTAAAGTCTCACGCGCGCGCGAGAGACGCAGATTGAATTAAATCGGGAATCTTTCTTCTTTCCTCCCACTTTCTTCTCCTTCTATTCTCCTTATCTCCCATAAACCCTAAATCCCCAAATCTTTCCCCTCCAATTTCTCCATTGATTCTTGGCATTCTTGCTCTTAAATTGCAGATTTGTGGAGTATATATTCACGCTTCAAGTTGGGTCCGTCAATTTCTGTAGAAATCCTCCATTTGTGCACTCCTCCTCGCATCGCCGCCGCTCACCACCGATCGCCGCCTCTGTTTTGGCCGACCACCACCATGCTAGCCAAACGCTTCCGTTCGTCCGCCCCTATCGTCGCTAGCTCCTTGTCCTCCGCATAAATCTCCAACAAGTTCGTCTCTCGGGAAGCCCAAGAAAGGTACGAACATGCTCGCCTCAATCGAAATCCTATTTCTAAGCGTGGAATAACTATGGATTGTAATCAATTTGTTGGGTTGGGGATTATTAAGAGGAAATGGACCGTGTTTTTCCAAGTGCCCGAACCCGCTATTATTTCGGTGGTTCGGGAATTTTATGCTAATGCCCCTTCCCGAGAGGATTCGAAGGCTTTTGTCCAAGGAAAGCTTGTATCATTTGATGTCGCCACATTGAATAGGTTGTTTGATACTCCTGTTGTGGATGATAGTCAGTTTAGGAGTTTTAAGGCAAATCCGGACTATTCTTTGATGTTGAGAGAGTTGTGTTATGTGGGAGTTCATTGGCACGATCCTCTTCGGTTCACTCATTTTCCGAAGAGATTTCTGAAGCTTGAGCCAACGTTGTGGTATGCTTTCATTGCCCGACGACTTTTACCCGTGCTCCACACTGTTGACGTGCAAGCCGATAGGGCTATTCTTGTTTATGCTATCACGAAGAGGTGGCCGGTTGATGTGGGCACTCTTGTCCACGATTCCATTCTGTATTCAATGCGGACTCCGACGGTGGGCCTCTACTTTCCCCATACCATCACAGCTTTTTGTCGCCAGGCGGGCGTGCAGTTTAGTCCAGATGAGGAGTGGCTCCCGCCTTTCAAAACCGTCGATGAGCAGCTTGCTACTAAAAAGCAAGCGAAGTGCAATTTGGAATTCCATAGCGGCCAGCAGCATGTTGGGAGCTCCTCTAGCAGTCGACCACCGCCTCAGCCCTCTCCTGCTCACCGAACCGCTCAGGACATGGCCATCGAGAGCTCCGCTTTCGACCACTATGCCATGGATTACTTTCAGGCGACTTCCACTCATCTCCATAATGTGGAAGATATGATGCGCAGCATGGCGATGCAGTTAGGGCTTGACACTTTGGGCTTTCGAGCGGTTATCCACCTCCATTTCCATTTCAGTCTACCGTCCCACCCATGTATGCTCCGGATGCACCGCAGGATCCCTCCATTCCAGACGACGAGGATGATTAGTCACCAGGGGAGTCCCTTTTTATGTTTTGTGCATTCTATTTTCTGTTTTGCATTGCATACGTTCGTTGTTTCTTTGTTTCTCTTGTGTTTGTGTATCTCTGAAGAATTGAGGGCAATGCTTTAGATAAGTATGGGGGGGTGTTTAGTTTTGTGTTTTGTGTTCATTCTGTTGCATTCATTCTGTTCTTTAGTTGCATCTAGTTCGTATACTTAGCATATCATTTTGTTGCTTGTGTGTTGGGTCAAGAAAGAATTGGATAGCATGGCCAATGATGCAGCTATTGTTGCTCTGTTTTAAAACTGTAATCCATGACCGTCTGCCTGTCTGACAAATTTGAACTGGTGAAACCAATTAGATGAATGATCTCTGATATACTCTGTTACTTGTGCTAGAATCTGAGTTTGAAAAAATGCAAACATATAGATGATTGAGGCGTTGTTGGGATTTTTTGGCCTAATTTTCTTTGAATTAATTATCTCTAGTTGCCCTTTTGAGCCTATACTTATATGATTACATGAGGTACATTTCCTGGTATTTGTTGTTGATCATCGTTCACTATTGATGATTGTTTGTTTCTGCACTGATTGAATTTGTATGAGTTGATGGATTGAAACTTGTCTAGAACTAGTTAGAACACTCTTCGAGGCGCAATACGGGCAAAACTGTGATTAGGGATGATTTAGACAATTGTTTTTGTGAATTGTTTGAGCCTTTCAAGCTACCCATTGATACATTCTATCCCTAGTACCTTAATTGAGCTTTAATGAAATCGAATGGCATGCGTGAAAACGTGTGGTAAACCCCCATTCGTCATATTTTCACGACCTACATTCACTACCAACTACTAGCTTAAACACTAATTCCCACCTTGAAAGGAGTAAATTGCATGTTTGAATGATATATCCTCCGGAATTTGAATGAAGAGTGGAATTGTGTGAAAAAGAAAATCAAATAAGAAAAAAAAAGTAGTGGTGGAAAAAGAAAAAAAAAGAGAATTGATAGCATGGGTTGAAAAGGAAATCTGAAATTATGTGAATCAATGGTTTGATGAGGTAATTTGGAATGAGAGAAGAAGAAGGAGGTGAAAAATAATGGTGTAGTCATAATTTACTCCTTGCTTTGAATTGTTATCCTTCATTTGTAGCCATAAACCCGGCCTAACATTATAAGCTTATTAAGATCTCTTGACCGAGTCACAGTTGCCCAATATACTAGTGGAGAAGAGTTGTGAGAATTTAGCATATGGATTGTCGATAGACACTATTGATGAATATGAATTTTTAATCAAAACACGCACACACTATTTTTCTTTGTATTAAGTTAATTGTGAGTGTGTCGTTACCTTCTGTTTGATCTCCTTGTTACCTTAAGAAGTCCTCATGATATATGAATATATGGGTTGAATTTGGAAGAAGACACTTTGAAACATGAGTTGAAGAGATTATAAGTTTATGCGGTGAACTAGTTTATTTATAAACTTTTATGTGTTAGTAGGTTTGATGAGATTGGATGTAAATTTTTTTTTTTTTTTTTTTTTGCTGAGGCCATAGCTCCATAGTATTACTTAATTCTTGTTGTGTGTTTGTTTAGTCTTGCTCGCGGGCGAGCAAGGTTTAAGTATGGGGGTGTTGTTAAGTGTGTTTAGTATGAATTATTTTATATCATTTTATATTTAGTTTGCATGCATTTAAGTTATTTTCGTAAGTTTTATTAGTGTTTTATGTCATGTGTTTGCATTATACTCTCCTGGTTGAATTTTGTAGGAAATTAAGCTAAAATGGGATTTCTGTGCGAACAAGGTGTGCGCGCGAGCCTCTTGCTCACACGTGCGCATAAGAGAAATACAAAGGCAGGCAGCCAAGAAGAGGCGCACGCGGGCGAGCTCATGCCCCGCGCGCGCGTAGAAGAAATTTCCAGAAAACATACAGAGAAGCCGCGCGCGCGCGCAAGTTTCTTCCTCGCACGCGCGCGAGACATTGAGGGACGCTGGTTTTTAAATCTGCGTGCGCGCGAGCTACCTTATGCGTGCGTGCGCAACCGTGTGACCTAATTTCCGAGATTTCAAGTTGTACGGGGATTCCAATTGACGCGGCCCTATAAATAGAATATTTACGCCCTTTTTACAGACTTTTGATCTTTTTGAGTACGGGCAAAGCTTACGGCGGCTGTGGAACGAATTTCTTCAGATTTTCTTCTATTCTAGTATTTTTATTTTATGATTTTAAACTTGGTTTATTGAATCATGTTTATTAGTGAGTAGTAGTTTTTCTTCGATCAAGGCCACGTGATTGGGCCAGACAATTTATGTATAAAACTTGTTTGTTTATTTGAGATTTTCAGACTTGATTGATTTTATTGATTATCAAATTTATCTTTGTCTTACAAATTTCTTGGCCAGTTATTTGTTTGCTTGTTAATCGATTCCAAGTCGACAGAGGAGGTTTCGAATTCGATCACTTTGATTTTCAACATAGTGTAAAACTGACTAGAAATAGAATTCGGTTTCATTATGCGGTTTAGGTGCTTACTGAATTTTCACAGTGATTTATGCATTCAAGTTTGATTAGAATTACGAAAGATTAGTTCATCAATATTTGAATATGTTTGATTGTTCTAGAAATAGTCCTTCGAACAAATTAGGAAAATTTCCGTGAATTAAGATTAAGTCTGATGTCTTAGATTGACTGCTTGTTACATGAATTGTCTGGTACCTACGTGTGTCCTTGATCGAACTTTTCCCATATTTGATTTAAATCCAAATTTTTCCAGCTGCGTTTTAATTAATTTTATTTTAATTGAAATTTTAATTATTAGTTTAAAAATCTGAATCGACATTTTTGATTAGTCTAGATTAAGTAGAAATAAATATATTTTGGTAATCATATTTTTACAGTCTCTTTGGGTTCGACATCTGGACCTTTGTCCACTTTATTATAATTTGACCTGGTTCGCTTGCCAGTAGAATTTATTCATACCGAAATAGCCGGTCACCTGACGTAGATGAATTGCCTGATAATTTGTCTGAAAATGCTATTGATAATCAAGTTGATGTTGATGTGCATGAAGATATTGCTGAAAAGGTTCCTGAAAATGATCTTTGTGATTTGAATGATTATCAATTAGCTACGGATAGATCTAGAAAGAATATTAGGCAGCCACAACGCTTTGATATCTTTCACATGACTTCTTATGTATTTAGTGTGTTTGAATCAATTGATAATGTTGAACCTATGTCATATGAAGAAGGTTTAAAATCTGAAAATTCTGTGCAATGCTTAAATGCAGTGAATGAAGAAGTTAATTCACTGCATGTTAACAACACTTGGATTCTTGTGTCTGTACCTGAAAAATGTTATGTTGTAAACTTTAAGTGGTTATTAAGGTCAAGAATGAATGTGAATCTGTCAGATTTAAAGCTCGGTTGGTGGCTAAGTGTTTTACTCAAAAATAAGGGATAGACTATACTAAAATATTTTCTCATGTTGTAAAGTTCACTACTGTGAGAGTTATGCTTGCCCTTGTTACTCAGTTTGATTGGGAGTTGAAACAATTAGATGTTAAAACTATTGTTACATTGTGAACTAAATGAGAAAATTTTTATGAGGCAACCTGATAGTTTTGTTAATACTAATTATCCTGATCATGTTTGTTTGCTAAAAAAATCTTTGTATGGATTGAAACAATCTCCTAGGCAATGGAACAAAAATTTTGACGAATGCATGCTTTTTATGGGTTTTACTAGAAGTAATTATGATCATTGCTTGTATTTCAAACAAAATTCTAAGTTCCATTTTTCTTGCTTATCTATGTGGATGATATGTTATTGATTAGTTCCTGCGTGAAAACTATTGATCATGTCAAAAATTTCTTGAGTTCTAAATTTGATATGAAATTCCTAGGAGATGCTAAAAGAATTTTTGGCATGAACATTTATAGGGATAGAAAACGATCTATCATTTTGTTGAATCAGGATACTTATGTTAAGAAATTTTTGAGTAAATTTTCATGTCAAATGCAAAACCAGTCAATGTGCCTTTAGCTGGTCATTTTGTTCTAAGTAAAGAGCAAGCTCCTAAAACTGATGTTGATGTTAAATGCATGAAAAATGTGCCATATTCAAATGCTATAGGTTTTTTCATGTATTTAATGGTTAGCACAAGGCCTGATATTGCATATTCTGTGAGTTGTTTAAGTCGGTATATGTCTAATCCCGATGTTTACCATTGGCAAGCTCTCAAATGGGTTTTGAGATATTTGAATGGTTCTGTGAAGTATGGTTTAAAATTTTCTAAATCTGGTGTTGGTGTTAAATTGGTTGTATATGTGGATTCTAACTATGCTAATGATAGAGACAATATAAAATCTACAACTTGTTATGTGTTTACATTGTCTGGTGCTTGTATTAACTGGAAATCTCAATTACATCACATTTTTGCTCTTTCAACCACTGAATCTGAGTATGTAGCTGTCAATGAAGCGTTAAAAGAAGCTATTTGGTTGAAATATCTTATTTAAACTGGTTTTCTTGAAGATGAAGTTGTTGTATATTCTGATTGTCAGTCTAGCATTTAACTGTGCAAGAATCTTGTTTTTCATGATAGAACTAAACATATTGATGTTAGATTTCACTAAATTCGTGATGTGGTTGCAAAATATATAGTTCATCTTGAAAAGATTCTTTCTCAATTTAATCCTGCTGATATGAGAGCTAAGTGTTTGTCTGTTGATAAGATTAGATCTTGTTTGAAAATTTTAAACTTCGATACTTTTGACTGATGTGTTATGTCTCAGTATTGTGTTGTAGCTTAATTTGTGTTTGCTTCATGTTTTTGTGCTTGTAATAACATTGTATTTTCTGTTGTAGGGCGATGATGATGGTTGTAGGTAACTCTCTGAACCAGTGAACCGGTGTTGGGCCAAAAGGTGGAGAATTTCTGGGCTTTGGCCCAACTCTTTATTTTCTCTCAGCCCACTTCCAAAGGGCCCTTTGATATACCCCCTCACTTGCCCTAAGTTGCAGTAGCGGGCATTCTATTCTTTCTGCTGCTGAAGAAGAGTGAGGCAGCTGGGAGCAAGAGATAGAGAGATTGCGAGAAAGAGAGAGTGCGAGAGAGAAGGATGTTTTTGTGCTTCCTTCTCCGGTGACTGAGTGTTTTTCTTCCTTTGTGACACCCAGAGCCAAAAAGTCCTAGGGCGGTACACGGTCCGCAATATGGTGGTTAATACCTGAAAGATAAATACCCCACCAAAAATAATGGGCGACGGGTGACATGAATGAACCGATCCCACACCGGAATGAAAGACACAAAAGATTTAATATGTACAACTCATATCAAGAAGGTGCATCTTATTTTCGAGAGCTCATCACATAAGAACTCCAAAGTTAAGCGTGTTTGACTTGGGAAAATTTTAGGATGGGTGACCCCCTGGTTAGTTTTTCAGGGTGCGTGTGAGTGAGTACATAAGCACGCTGAAAAAACTCGTCTTGATACAGTAGGAAGTTACAATGATATTAGAGCTTGGCCTCTCCTAGTACGATGTGGTTTGGGGACGAACTAGGTGGAAGCTAGTGGGCATGTGACACTCGGAGGAAAAAAGTCCTAGTGCGATACATGATCCGCAATATGGGTGGTTAATACCTGAAAGATGGAAATCATACCAAAAATAATGGGCTACGGGTGACATGAATGAACCGATCCCACACCGGAATGATAGGTACAAAAGATTTGATATGTACAACTCATATCAAGAAGATGCATCTTCTTTTCGGGAGCTCATCACATAAGAATTTCAAAGTTAAGAGTGCATGACTTGGGGAAATTTTAGGATGGGTGACCCCCTGGGAAGTTTTTCATGTATGTCTGAGTGAGGATATAAGCACGCTAAAAATACTCGTCTTGATGCAGTGAGACGTTTGATCCTTTCTTTCTGCTTTGTGCTTCACAGTGTGTTCATCTCTCGATCGTTTTCATTTTTTGGGGTTTCTACTGTGTGCAGAGGGCAGTGATCTTGGTTAGGCGTGGGAAAATTTGTGTTCTTCGCCATGGTTTGCTGTGATTCTGGAGAGGCCAAAATCTCAGTGCGTCTGAGCCTCGTTTTCTCGATATTTCACATTACTGCTGCTGGTTTCTTTGTTTTCTATTTGTATAGGTTGAACGTAGGTGTATATGGCAATAAGGAGATGGACAACAGATACTTAACAATATCATATCATTTATGCATCAGCAACCCCGTCGAGAATTATGAATATCATATGCTGGAATGCTCGAGGTTTGGGGGATCCTCGAGCATTCACACGTTTCCGATTAGCTGTTCGGAGGATATCTCCTACCTTTGTTTTCATTTCGGAAACAAATTTATCAGGATCTCATATTTCATATTTACGAAACTCTTTGGAATTTTCTAATGCGTTTGGAGTTGACTGTGTTGATCATAGAGGATGATTATCGTTATTTTCTAACTCATATTGACAAGTGGATATTGAGAGCTTTAGTCAGGGCCATATTGGCACCATCATCACATATTTAAATGATCAGTCATTCGAAGTACATCTTGGGAACTTATGTAAAATAATATAATTTTTCATGCTTGAATTTGTTCAACATTCTCGTGCCAATAATGTCAAATTTGTCATGATATGTCATTCAATATTGTAGGCTATAGTAATCAAATTGGACACGACACATTAAATGCTTTGCATGTGTTGGACTTAAATATAATTCCATGCACAAACAATTGCCTATAAAAGACATTGATTGAATGCAATGAAGGCAGACCCGTAAAATTTCTTACCTCTAACTCCTTACTTTTGCATTATTGTTGTCCACACATCATAAAACCATTCAGTTTTGTTTTAGCACTTGTTCAAATATTCGAAAGCTTTTTCTTTCTTATTATCATTCATCATAATTTGAATTTTTTTTATCATTATATGCTAACTGGTACCCAACAAAATTGTGGTATCAAAGCCATGTCCGGAATATATTAAAAATCTCGTTTGCATATATCATTCCGATAAATACATCTAAAGATTCATTAATTACACCCATTCACATACTTAATGGGGAAAGTTATGAATTTTGGAGAGCCCAGATTGTGAGACCTCGGTTCTAAACATCTAATCTCGGGATTAAAAAACAATTTAGACAAACTATAACCAAGATTAAAAGTAAAAATTTTTTTTTTTTTTTGAAATGAATAGTGCTCCACTCGATCGGTAAGATCTTACCGATCGAGCGAGCCAAAAAGTTTTCATTCTCTGTCCGAGTAAAACCAACTCCGCTCGATCGGTAAGATCTTACCAATCGAGCGGCCAACAAAAAGCAAAAACAGAGAAAGGAAAGAAATGCCATCGCTCGATCGGTAACATCTTGCCGATCGAGCGGTGACAGAACAGAGAAGAAAAACAGCAGAATTCTAGCTGAAACTCAACCCTAAACATTCAATTCATAACCAAGCATTGCAATCAAACTTTCTCCAATTAATACATAAAGTTCTAGGGTTTATCAACCGCTCAAAAGTATAGAATATGCAATGACAACCTTTAAACAAAAGCTCGCATAATCAATACAACATAATAACGAAGTTCGAGTTCTAAACATGTTCTAACATAAACTAGATAGACACGCTGACACGACTTCTAAACCGAGTTCCACTACTAGCTCTCCATCTTGTTGCTAACCAGGCCTTCGATGACTTTATCCTGCCCCACCTCTTGCCAAGTACACATACAAAACAAAGCAATAGCCGGATAAACCGGTGAGAAAGATACTCCCAGTAAAAGCAACATAACAAGCAATGAAATCAGTAAACATGCTTTCAAGGCAACACATAATCAATGTCAACGTAATGAAATGCATGTCTTTAAATAGGGATATCAATTCTGATAAACAAGGAATTGCTGCTGTGCTTTTGGGATCCCGAGGATGAGATCACGTAACGACTCACCGACTGTCCCAATCGAGGTGGTGCCATGTATCCCACTCCTCTAGACTTTGAGCAACCATAATGAGTATGCTAGCACTAGGCGAAAGGACTACGACCTAGGCCACTCAATCATAGTTCCCAAACGTCTAAACAAAAAGGGCGGTTCTTCCCGCTGAACTCAAAGTAGGCTCAAGATGAATGCATAACAAAACATAAACATTAAGCCATATAATAAAACTCAATCAATCAACAAAATACAAGTTCCACATGCTAGAACAAGTATTGATGCAATATGTGATTTGAAGGGGAAAACTCGAGAACCAACAGTCCCGAGTATGCTATCCCGCTAACGATGACTGCTTTTACCTTTCAAAGCAGTAGTTCCAACTCTGGCAAAGCTACAACAAAAGATTGTATCAAAAACTATACAACCTAAACAACAACCACGACTCAAGAAAATCTCTTTACAGTTCTTCGTCCAACTCTCGACGACCAAATGCTGCTAACACAGGGCTTGACAAACTCCAACGAATCTGTACGAAGACAAGAGATGATCAACAACAACGATTACTCACAAGCCAGAGTTCAATAACTCAACAACGATTCAAATCTCCAAAAACTCAAACCGACGGCATAACGGCTATAACTGAACAAACCGGAAATGCAGACAGCAGTTCAATATCGATATCAACTCACTTCAAAGACAATACAACAAAAACAAGGCAATTCCAACAAATCTCAAAACCACATTTTTCGAAAATGGCTTCCAAAAATCATAACAAATCCAAACGTCGCTCTAATTCAAAACCGACAGATAATAAACGATCAGAACTCTGTCAAGAACAACATACTCGAATCTCGAACGATTCTAACAACATCCAAAAACTAGAATGTATCCGATCGTAAAAAAACTTACGATATAACGGAGCTCTCGCTGCAGTGATCGATAAACTGCCTTCAGAAATAATTTCCAACGGCCGGATCGAGCTTGGACTGGAATCACAAGGCTTGGAGAAGTGGTGGGGCATCTTCAATGGTTGGGAACCGATGGAGGAGATGAAGATAGAGCAAAGGAGACTAAGTCAAATCCTTTCTAAGTGTAGATAATATAACAAATCCACTATTTGCTTTTTAGTCCCTGAAATTTCCAAAATTTTCAAAATAGACCCTGATCAAAATCAAGTCGGCTCGTGAACTCTGTAATCTCCGATTATCTCAAATAAGCTCAATTAAGATAAAAACGGGGCGTTACAATTCTCCCCCACTAAGAAGAGATTTCGTCCTCGAAATCAACAAGAACCACAACTCATAAGATAGAATAAAAAACTAAAGACAGTAAGAGAAATCACGTCATCCGAATAACTCCAAAAATCGCTGTCTCATGTCAGATTCTGTCTCCCAAGTCGCTTCCTAGACTCCGTGACGGCTCCACTGCACTTTCACCAACGGAATCAACTTGGTTCTGAGCTGCTTCTCTTTTCGATCAAGGATCTGAATTGGTCTTTCAAAATAGCTCAGAGTCTCGTCTAACTCGGCTTCGTCAGGCTGAAGGATATGAGAAAGATCTGGTTGATACTTTCGTAGCATAGAGACGTGAAAAACGTCGTGAATACTAGATAAAGACGGAGGAAGTACAAGTCTGTAGGCAAGATCGCCTATCTTCTCGAGAATTTCGTACGGCCCGATGAATCTCGGAGATAAATTCCCTCTCTTACCAAATCTGACAGTACCTCTGAAAGGAGAAATCTTAAGGAATACTCGGTCTCCCTGCTCGAAACTCAGAGGTCTACGTCTGACATTTGCATACTTTGCCTGTCTATCTTGAGCTGACTTCATTCTGGTCTGAATGATCTTAACTTGCTCTACCATATGTTGAAGCATATCCGGCCCCAAATCAAGTGACTCGGACAAATCGTCCCAAAACAGCGGAGATCGGAATTTCTTACCGTATAAAGCCTCAAAAGGTGCCATACCGATACTCGCTTGGAAGCTATTGTTGTAAGAAAACTCGACAAGAGGCAAGGAATCCTGCCAACTAGTGCCAAAGTCTAGCACTATCGCTCGCAGCATATCCTCTAACGTCTGGATAGTCCAATCTGACTGTCCATCAGTCTGAGGATAATAAGCTGTACTTAAATGCAATCGAGTACCAAGTGCCTCTTGTAGACTATGCCAAAAGTGCGAAGTGAATCTAGGGTCTCTGTCTGAAATGATCGACTTCGGCACTCCATGCAATCTCACAAAATTGTTAACATATAACTCAGTCATCTGATCATGACGATACGTCATCCTGTACGGAATAAAACACGCAGACTTCGTTAATCGGTCGATCACTACCCAAATAGCATCGCATCCTCGAACGGATCGTGGTAGCTTTGTGATGAAATCCATAGAAATGTGATCCCATTTCCATTCAGGAATAGATAGACTGTGCAATAGACCATCTGGTCGCTTCCGCTCTGCTTTCACTTGCTGATAGTTCAAACACCGAGATACAAACCTCGCAACGTCGCTCTTCATTTTCTTCCACCAGAGCTGGTTCTTCAGATCGTTGTACATCTTACGGCCTCCAGGATGAACACTGAACCGACTGCAATGAGCCTCTAGGAGAATACGCTGCCTCAACTCCGAAATATCCGGCACAACAATATGGTTATTCACAAACAAAACGTCATCTCTAACCTGGAATTCAGACTGATGCCCAGATCTGACTTTCTCTACTGAAACCTGAATACTCGGCTCAGACTTCTGTGCTTCTCTGATCGCAACAAACAACTCCGGCTTGGCTTGAATAGCAAATACTCTGATAGTCTTCCTATTTGTTTCAAATTCTAAACCAGAAGTGCAACAATCATCGATCAACTGAGAAACACCAATAGTAGAAAGAGATAAAGAACATAGCTTTTGGCTCAAGGCATCTGCAACTGCATTCGACTTTCCCGGATAATACTTGATTTCACAGTCGAAATCCTTCAACAGATCTAACCATCGTCTCTGTCTCATATTCAGTTCTGCCTGTGAAAATAAATACTTAAGGCTTTTATGGTCAGAAAAGATCTCGAAAGACTCACCATACAGATAGTGACGCCAGATCTTCAGAGCAAAAACAATCGCTGCTAGTTCAAGATCATGAACCGGATAACGAGTCTCGTGCGGTTTTAGCTGCCTCGATGCATACGCTATCACATGCTTATGCTGCATAAGAACACAACCCAAGCCTCGGTTAGATGCATCACAAAAGACTGTGAACCCTCCAGTACCCTTCGGAATAGAAAGAATCATAGCACTGGTCAGTATCCTCTTCAAATCAACAAAGCTAGCCTCACAATCTGCATTCCAGACAAAAGGCGCATTCTTCTGAGTCAGCTGGGTAATAGGCTTGGCAATAAACGAGAAACCCTTGATTAATCGGCGATAATAACCAGCTAAACCCATGAAGCTTCGGATTCAGGTACTGATGTCGGTCTAGGCCAATTAATAACCGCTTCAATCTTGCTGGGATCGACAGAAATCCCATCTTCAGAAATAATATGACCGAAAGACAACTCGATCTAACCAGAATTCACATTTTGACAGCTTGGCAAACAACTGCTCAACTCGTAAAATCTGCAAGATGATTCTCAAGTGCTCTGCATGGTCAGTACGGTTCTTCGAGTAGATAAGAATATCATCAATAAAGATAATGACAAACTCATCTAGATAGCGCTGAAAGATACGGTTCATCAAACCCATAAAAACCGCTGGAGCATTAGTCAAACCGAACGGCATGACTATAAACTCAAAGTGACTATACCTTGTTCTGAATGCGGTCTTAGGAACGTCTTCCTCTCGCACTCTCAACTGGTGATAACCTGACCTCAGATAAATATTTGAATAGATAGAAGAACCCTGCAGCTGATCAAAAAGGTCATCTATTCGGGGTAAAGGATACCTGTTCTTGACTGTAGCCTGATTCAGTTGGCGGTAGTCAATACAAAGCCGCATAGAACCATCCTTCTTCCGAACAAAAAGAACAGGAGCACCCCAAGGCGATACACTAGGTCTGATGTATCCCTTGGCAATCAAATCCTCAAGCTGCTCCTTCAACTCTCTCAATTCAATAAGTGTCATACGATAAGGAGCTTTTGAAATAGGTTGAGTACCTGACACTAAGTCAATACTGAATTCGATTTCTCGAACAGGCGGCAATCCAGGAACATCTTCCGGAAACACATCCGCAAAATCTCTAACCACTGGTACATCCACCAATGCTGGGCTAGATTTCAGTACATCAATTGCATAAACCAAAAATCCTTCTGCACCTCTCTGTAACAAACGAGTAATAGATAATACTGAAATCAAAGGAATTCTAGATCGAGAACCCTTACCAAAGAATTTCCACTCGTCTGCCATTTCAGCTTTGAATCTGACAACTTTCAAAAAACAATAGACGGTTGCCCTGTACTTGGTTAAAGCATCTATACCGACAATACAATCAAAATCTGACAGCCCAAGTACAATACAGTCGAATTTTAACAAAATTTCTCTCAAAACACAGTTCATAGTTCTTGACTAATTTGACAGAAACAATTCCTCCACCCAAAGGTGAAGTAACAGCTACTACTGTAGGCAACAATTCAGTTGGCAAAGCATGCAATAACACAAATTTCTCAGAGATAAAGGAATGGGAAGCACCTGTATTTATCAAAACATGGGCAAAATAACCAAAAATCAAACAGTTACCTGCTATAACATCGTCTGGGGCTGCCTGAGCCTGATCCTCTGTTAGAGCAAAGACACGTGCTTGCTGTCTCGGAGGCTGGTTCGCACTAGAGTTACCTCCTTGTCTGTTTTGCTGCTGGGGCTGGAAAGAGTGCACTGCAGAAGACTGCCTCTCAGGCTGAGCTGTAGGTCGAGACGAACTCCCACTCTGAGCTCTATCTCTGTTACGCTGAGGGCACACCTTCGAAAAGTGTCCCGGTTGCTGACAGGTGTTGCAGTTTCCGAAGACTCCCACACACTGATCCGGTGAGTGCCTACCTCCACACTTGCTGCAATACAAGGATGATGATCCAGAACTCTGTCCTGAACCGAACTGCTTGGAACCACTGGAACTAGAAGAAATGTTCCCCTGCCTCTTGAACTGTTTCCCTCTTGCTTTATACTGATCCTTTCTGTTTCCCCCGCTGCTTCCACCTTCATACCTCTGCTGCTGGTTCTGATGCTGAGGTGGCTGATTCTGATACTGAGATGGTTGGTTCTAATACTGCCTCTGCTACTGAGGTGCCACCTGATTACCTCTCTGCCTCCACAAGCCTGCTTCTGCTCCCTTTGCGTGATTCATGGCATCCGCAAAGTTGTTAGGCCTTTTGGTGTTTACCAACGTGAAGACGTCGGGGTTCAAACCATTGATGAACTGATCGGCCTTTGCTTCTTCATCGCCGGCAATTAGCGGTGCAAAATGCAACAGACTATCAAACTTGGCTACATACTCTTCAATGTTCAGATTCCCTTGCCTCAAATTGGCAAACTCTGCTCCCTTATCTTTACGGTACGAGATAGGGAAAAACCGCTTATAAAACTCAGATTTAAAAAGAGTCCAAATAACTTCCGTACCTCTACTCTCCATTGCTTTCTTCGTCATGATCCACCAGCTCTTAGCAACCCCACGAAGCTGATGAATGACTAACCTTATTCGGCGGTCATCGGTGTAGTCGATGGAATCGAACAACCGATCAATATCATCCAACCAACTCTCACAGTCAACTGGATTTTCTGTACCGATCAAAAAAGGCGGATTAAACGACTGAAACCTCTTCAGCAAGGTTTCCATAGGCGTCGCTGTAGCATCCATCTCAACCATTTCAGTACTTGCTTGCTCAGTCGTAGGAATAACTGGCGGTGTGTTTTTGTTTATCACTCGACGAGGACCCATCTGATAATCAAAGGTTAGGACACGATATATCTCAATTGCTACAATCGGTGCCCTTACAACCGCTTGGAATACCGGATACCAGTCGATAACAGGAACAGTTATATCTCAAGTAGTTCATGCTTTACAAATTAAATCACAAAACCATGTAATTCAATTAATTCTCAACAATAAAGCATGCTCGCATGGAATTAAATAAACAGTTAAATAATTCAAACACATACGAGGATCCAATACATGCGGACTCGAACTACCCCGCTCACTCTAGTTCAACTAAGAATCTTAATTCTCTGATACCACTTAATGTGAGACCTCGGTTCTAAACATCTAATCTCGGGATTAAACAACAATTTAGACAAACTATAACCAAAATTAAAAGTAAAAAAAAAAATTTTTTTTTTTTGAAATGAACAGTGCTTCGCTCGATCGGTAAGATCTTACCGATCGAGCGAGCCAAAAAATTTTCATTCTCTGTCCGGGTAAAACCAGCTCCGCTCGATCGGTAAGATCTTACCGATCGAGTGGCCAACAAAAAGCAAAAACAGAGAAAGGCAAGAAATGCCATCGCTCGATCGGTAACATCTTGCCGATCGAGCGGTGACAGAACAGAGAAGAAAAACAGCAGAATTCTAGCTGAAACTCAACCCTAAACATTCAATTCATAACCAAGCATTGCAATCAAACTTTCTCCAATTAATATATAAAGTTCTAGGGTTGATCAACCGCTCAAAAGTATAGAATATGCAATGACAACCTTTAAACAAAAGCTCGCATAATCAATACAACATAATAACGAAGTTCGAGTTCTAAACATGTTCTAACATAAACTAGATAGACATGCTGACACGACTTCTAAACCGAGTCCTACTACTCGCTCTCCCTCTTGTTGCTAACCAGGCCTTCGATGACTTGATCATGCCCCACTTGTTGCCAAGTACACATATAAAACAAAGCAACAGCCAGATAAACCGGTGAGAAAGATACTCCCAGTAAAAGCAACATAACAAGCAATGAAATCAGTAAACATGCTTTCAAGGCAACACATAATCAATGTCAACGTAATGAAATGCATGTCTTTAAATAGGGATATCAATTCTGATAAACGAGGAATTGCTGCTGTGCTTTTGGGATCCCGAGGATGAGATCACGTAATGACTCACCTACTCTCCCAATTGAGGTGGTGCCACGTATCCCACTCCTCTAGACTTTGAGCAACCATAATGAGTATGCTAGCACTAGGCGAAAGGACTACGACCTAGGCCACTCAATCATAGTTCTCAAACGTCTAAACAAAAAGGGCGGTTCTGCCTGCTGAACTCAAAGTAGGCTCAAGATGAATGCATAACAAAACATAAACATTAAGCCATATAATAAAACTCAATCAATCAACAAAATAAAAGTTCCACATGCTAGAACAAGTATTGATGCAATATGTGATTTGAAGGGGAAAACTCGAGAACCAACAGTCCCGAGTATGCTATTCCGCTAACGATGACTGCTTTTACCTTTCAATGCAGTAGTTCCAACTCTGGCAAAGCTACAACAAAAGATTGTATTAAAAACTATACAACCTAAACAACAACCACGGCTCAAGGAAATCTCTTTACCGTTCCTCGTCCAACTATCGACGACCAAATGCTGCTAACACAGGGCTTGACAACCTCCAACGAATCTGTACGAAGACAAGAGATGATCAACAACAACGATCACTCACAGCCAAAGTTCAATAACTCAAAAACGGTTCAAATCTCCAAAAACTCAAACCGACGGCATAACGGCTATAACTGAACAAACCAAAAACGCAGACAGCAGTTCAATATCGATATCAACTCACTTCAAAGCCAATACAACAAAAACAAGGCAATTCCAACAAATCTCAAAATCACATTTTTTGAAAATGGCTTCCAAAAATCATAACAAATCCGAACGTCGCTCTAACTCAAAATTGACAGATAATAAACGATCAGAACTCTGTCAAGAACAATATACTCGAATCTCGAACGATTCTAACAACATCCAAAAACTAGAATGTATCCGATCGTAAAAAAACTTACGATATAACGGAGCTCTTGCTGCAGTGATCGATAAACTGCCTTCAGAAATAATTTTCAACGGCCGGATCGAGCTTGGACTGGAATCACAAGGCTTGGAGAAGTGGTGGGGCGTCTTCAATGGTGGGGAACCGATGGAGGAGATGAAGATAGAGCAAAGGAGACTAAGTAAAATCCTTTCTAATTGTAGATAATATAACAAATCCACTATTTGCGTTTTAGTCCCTGAAATTTCCAAAATTTGCAAAATATACCCTGATCAAAATCAAGTCGGCTCGTGAACTCTGCAATCTCCGATTATCTCAAATATGCTCAATTAAGATAAAAACGGGGTGTTACACAGATGAAAACTCTATTTATTTCTCAAGATCTTTGGGAGATAGTAGAGAATGTATTCCAGAACCAGCAGATGTCAAAACCTTGGCCACGTGGACTCAAGCAAAGAAAAAAAGTACCGGGAAAATATCAGGAGAGATGCCAAAGCTTTATTGTTCATTCAACAAGGTGTAAATCGTTCCATTTTTTTTACAGAATCATTGGGTTCCGAAAATTGAAAAAAAGTTTGGGATATTCTAAAATTGGAGTTTCAAGGGTACGAGAAAGTAATCTCCATCAAGCTTCAATCTTTATGACGAGATTTTGATAATTTAGCCATGAAAAATAATGAAGATATCCACACATTTATTTTACGTGTAGTTGAAATAATCAATCAAATAAAAAGTTTTGGAGATACCATTGAAGAAAAAAAAATAGTTGAAAAAGTCCTATGGAGTTTGCCACAAAATTTGAACATATTGTGGCTGCAATTGAAGAATCAAAAGATTTGTCAAAACTCACAATGGTGGAGTTGATGGCTTCTTTAGAAGCACATGAAAAAAGGATGAGTAAATTCGTTGGACCTTCCATTGAGCAAGCTTTTGAGTCAAAGCTCAAAATAGCAGAGAAGAAAAAATATGAAGGTGGAGAAACAAGCACATCCCAACAATTTCAACAAAAAGTAGGATACAAAAAATATCGATACCATGGACGAGGAAGAGGAAGAGGAAGAAGAATAGGAAAACTCACGCTTCAACAACAATCAAAGAGGTAGTGGTAATATCAATTCTAACTCATCGTGTTTCATTTGCAAGAAACCAAGTCATGAATCAAAAAATTGTTGGGATAAATGCAAAACATGTAAAATTACAAACCACTCTTATAAAGACTGTTGGCACATAAAAAAAAAAAAAAAGGAAACGAAGTCAACTTCACGGAGGAGAACAATCAAAAATCATGTTTTATTAATGTTTGAACTTGACCAATAATTCTTTGAATATGTGTTACTTGGATAGTGGTTGCAGTAATCACATGATAGGACACAAGGATTACTTCATCAAATTTGATGAAAGTTTCTCATCAAAAGTCAAGATGGGAGACGGAAAATTGCAACTTGTTCAAGGCAAAAGAACTGTAGCCATGAGAACAAAGGGAGGTAACACAAAATTTATTGAAAATATACTCCTATATGTCCCTGATCTTACTTTAAATTTACAGAGTGTTGGAAAATTAATTCAAAATGGTTTCTCAGTTAATTTTGAAAAAAAGTGAATGTAAAATTAAGGACAAAGATAAGAAACTGATCGCAGAAATTAAAATGACTCCGGACAAAGTATTTCTGTTGACAATGCCACGGGATAATAATATGTAACACCCAAAAATTTTAAAACATAAATCCGCATGCATAATTAGGAGAAATTAATTCTTAATTAAGGGTTAAATGTATTTATGTGATATTATGTGATTTATATGCATGATTTAATTTATTTTAGCATTTAACCCATAATTATGGAAATTATAGATTTTTAAGGAATTTATTATTTTTGATCGCGTAGACGGGACCGTGGACGGACGAGATACCAAAATTCTTAGCCAAAAACATTTTATGAGTTTTATGAGCCTTAAAATAATATTTTAAGGTGTTTTATCAAGAAAATTTTAGTATTTAATTATATATTTATTTAAGGGTTGATTTTTAGCCAAAATAAGTCATTTTAATGACTTTTATTAATTTTTAAAAATAGGCTATTTATTTATTTCGGGATTTTGGTCTATTTATCAGATTGGTAGGTATTTTAAGAGTTTAAAATTTTAAGTTATGATATATTATCTTTCTAAATAAATTATATTAGTTATTATCCTAATCTACCCAACATTACACCCAAAATCTCTCCCTACCCTACGCTCAAACCCCATCAGCCGCCAACCCCATCTCCTCCACCTCCTCCCTCACGTTTTTCAGCAGATAGCAGCTCCTTAGCCGAGTTCTTCAAGGATTATTCAAGTTTTTGGCCCGTTCGTCGTCCCAGAGCCCCGTATACGCATAAATCTTCGTTATAATTAACAAGACATGTTTAATTCCTTTACTTTACCACCATATAAGCTACTACTCATGTTTTTCATCAGACTATATGGATTAGACATGATATTTACTGAACTTCTTCTGAAAAATCTCATAGACTCCTTCACATGCATGAGTTTTCTTGTTTTCTTCAAGGTTTGATCACGTTTTTCTCATGTGGCTCGGGTCCAGGCTGTTGGCTATGGTTAGGATCGTGTCCTAGGTTCTGTATGATTGAGTGAGGCAGGGGGTTTGTGCCAAGAAGTGCCGGAACCGAAGACAAAGAAGTTGGGTGCAGCAGATCGCGCAGATTGCGCAGCGTTGGGAGATTGGCTCGTTCTCGGTCCACAGGGCGTGTTTTAGGTTGATTCCAGTGGGGTTAGAACCCCAAGACCTTGGGAAAGATATTACAGGTGGTGCTCCGGCCGGTGGTTGCCGGAGATGGGCGGCCGAACGGCCTGAAGTTTTTGGTCGCGTTTGCGCGTGAGCAGAAACTAGGGGTAGATTGTTTTGGTTCGTTCTCCTTCTACAGAGCTCCGTTTAAGGTAAAATTTGTTGGGTTAAAACCGTCTGGATGTTGGCTAAGTATGAGCAGTGGTTTCAAGGCCAAAGGTTGCCGGAGTAGGCAGCACGGTTAGTTTTTCCAAAGTCGCTCAGGGCTGCCGTGAGTTAGGATTAAGGAAAGAAAGGCTAAGGTTGTGTCAAGGCTTTAGGCGGGCCGGGCTTGGTGTTTTGGATACGGGTCGGATCCGTTGGGTCACGGGTCATGTTAGTCGGGTCTGGGTCTGGGTTATATTAGTTGGGCTCGAGTATTTTTTTATTTTTAAGTTAATTATTAAGTTGGGCTGTAAATGGGCCAAGGCTAGTTCAATTAATTAATTGGGCCACATGTGAATTAAGTTATTGGGCTTTAGTAATTATTTAAGTGAGTCTATTAATTTTTATGTGCCATGGGGCCCATGGAAATTATTGGGTCAGTCTTTAGGTTTTTGGGTCATTGGACAGACTAAGTAATTAATGGACTTGAGTTTTGTTATTGGGCCAGGTATGTCATATTGGGCTTGAATAAATTATTTGGGCTTAAATGTAAGTTAATGGGCTTAAGTTGAATTATTGGGTCAGTCTTAGAATTTATGGGTTTAAATCTAAGGGGCCAGCAGTCTGACCAACCCGTAAAAATTAACTATGTCCGGAATATATATTTAATTTTTTTTTTATGCATGAAGTTTATTTTAAGTATAAGTATATTTATTATTAAAATTAATTAAATATATATTACGGACATATTTTAAGTGCATGCATACATGAAATATTTTATGATGTGTTTATGATTAAGAATTGAGCATGAAAAATATTTTTATGGAAATTGAAGTGATGTGGCAGCACAGAGGTGGTTTACCACCGGCACAGAGGTAGTTCTACTACCGGCATAGAAGTGGTTTTATCACTGGCACAGAGGTAATTTACTACCAGCATAGAGATGGATTTATCCACCGCCACATAAGATGGTTCTTAGACTGATCAGTCGCTCATGATTATGAGCCACACTCATGGATATGACCTACACAGTTTTTATGATTATGACATGCTCAATTTATGCTATGTATGATTAGTTATGATGTATGTATGATGATCATAATTATGGCTAGCAAGAATTCATGGTGCATTATTTTACGAGCATGCATGCATACTCATGATGATTATATGTACTAGTATGATTATGTGATACATTATTTTAACCCTTGTTACAAAGGTTTAGACATGTTGAGCCCCTAGGCTCACTATGCTTATATGGTGCAGGTGAGTACGATAATTCATTTGTAGCTCCTACCGGTGGCGAGGATGTATGAGCAAGCATGACAGTGGCCCCGTGACCGTCGCATGGAAGAGTTATTATTATATTGAGATACTTTATTAGGGTTTTTAAAACATATTTCAAAGTTTTATTTATGTTTATTTTCGCATGCATGAGTTTGAATTTTTGGGTTATGGATTTTTATTAATATTGCGTGTTTCAAGATTTTTATTTATTTAAGTTATCATTAAAAGAATTTATTTGTTAGTATTATTTTTAATGTTTATACATATATGTATGGGCATATATGTATAGTATATATTTTTAAAAAAAAATAGAGTTTTTCCGCATTTATTAGTAGTAGATGTTTCAATTGGTATCAAAGCACGGTCCTTGGAGGGTGTCCATCTGCCACGTGAAGCTCAGAAATCCCACTACCGGTCTGTAAGTTTTAAATGTTTTATTATGATTTATCAGGAGCATATGTTATGACTTAAGACTTTATGTTAGCAAAGTTTTAAAATACTTAAGCATTGCGATTACGTGACTTTGGGATACTGAAACTTGAGAACTAGATAAGTAATCGTGGAGTTAGTAAACTAGAATTTTGAGGGACTTTGTTATTAGAATTTGATCAGTCGAATTTCGAGGACGAAATTCAATTTAAGGGGGGGAGAATTGTAACACCCGGAAATTTTAAAACATAAATCCGCATGCATAATTAGGAGAAATTAATTTTTAATTAAGGGTTAAATGTATTTATGTGATATTATGTGATTTATATGCATGATTTAATTTATTTTAGCATTTAACCCATAATTATGGAAATTCTAGATTTTTAAGGAATTTATTATTATTGATCGCGTAGACGGGACCGTGGACGGACGAGATACCAAAATTCTTAGCCAAAAATATTTTATGAGTTTATGAGCCTTAAAATAATATTTTAAGGTATTTTGTCAAGAAAATTTTAGTATTTAATTATATATTTATTTAAGGGTTGATTTTTAGCCAAAATAAGTCATTTTAATGACTTTTATTAATTTTTAAAAATTGGCTATTTATTTATTTCGGGATTTTGGTCTATTTATCAGATTGGTAGGTATTTTAAGAGTTTAAAATTTTAAGTTTATGGTATATTATCTTTCTAAATAAATTATATTAGTTATTATCCTAATCTACCCAACATTACACCTAAAATCTCTCTCTACCCTACGCTCAAACCCCATCAGCCGCCAACCCCATCTCCTCCACCTCCTCCCTCACGTTTTTCAGCAGATAGCAGCCTCCTTAGCCGAGTTCTTCAAGGATTATTCAAGTTTTTGGCCCGTTCGTCATCCCGGAGCCCCGTATACGCATAAATCTTCGTTATAATTAACAAGGCATGTTTAATTCCTTTCCTTTACCACCATATAAGATACTACTCACGTTTTTCATCAGACTATGGATTTGACATGATATTTACTGAACTTCTTCTGAAAAATCTCATAGACTCCTTCACGTGCATGAGTTTTCTTGTTTTCTTCAAGGTTTGATCACGTTTTTCTCATGTGGCTCGGGTCCAGGCTGTTGGTTGTGGTTAGGATCGTGTCCTAGGTTCTGTAGGATTGAGTGAGGCAGGGGGTTTGTGCCAAGAAGGTCCGGAACCGAAGCCAAAGAAGTTGGGTGCAGCAGATCGCGCAGATTGCGCAGCGTTGGGAGATTGGCTCGTTCTCGGTCCACAGGGCATGTTTTAGGTTGATTCCAGTAGGGTTAGAACCCCAAGACCTTGGGGAAGATATTATAGGTGGTGATACGGCAGGTGGTTGCCGGATATGGGCGGCCGAACGGCCTGAAGTTTCTGGTCGCATTCTGCGCGTGAGCAGAAACTAGGGGTAGATTGTTTTGGTTCGTTCTCCTTCTACGGAGCTCCGTTTGAGGTAACATTTGTTGGGTTAGAACCGCCTGGATGTTGGCTAAGTATGGGCAGTGGTTTCACGGCCAAAGGTTGCCGGAGTAGGCGGCACGGTCAGTTTTACCAAAGTCGCTCAGGGCTGCCGTGAGTTGGGATTAAGGAAAGAAAGGCTAAGGTTGTGTCTAGGCTTTAGGCGGGCCGGGCATGGTGTTTTGGGTACGGGACGGGTCCGTTGGGTCATGGGACATGTTAGTCGGGTCCGGGTCTGGGTTATATTAGTTGGGCTCGAGTATTTTTTTATTTTTAAGTTAATTATTAAGTTGGGCTGTAAATGGGCCAAGACTAGTTCAATTAATTAATTGGGTCACATGTGAATTAAGTTATTGGGCTTTAGTAATTATTTAAGTGAGTCTATTAATTTTTATGTGCCATGGGGCCCATGGAAATTATTGGGTCAGTCTTTAGATTTTTGGGTCATTGGACAGACTAAGTAATTAATGGACTTGGGTTTTGTTATTGGGCCAGGTATGTCATATTGGGCTTGAATAAATTATTTGGGCTTAAATTTAAGTTAATGGGCTTAAGTTGAATTATTGGGTCGGTCTTAGAATTTATGGGTTTAAATCTAAGGGGCCAGCAGTCTGACCAACCCGTAAAAATTAACTATGTCCGGAATATATATTTAATTTTTTTTTTATGCATGAAGTTTATTTTAAGTATAAGTATATTTATTATTAAAATTAATTAAATATATATTACGGACATATTTTAAGTGCATGCATACATGAAATATTTTATGATGTGTTTATGATTAAGAATTGAGCATGAAAAATATTTTTATGGAAATTGAAGTGATGTGGCAGCACAGAGGTGGTTTACCACCGGCACAGAGGTAGTTCTACTACCGGCATAGAAGTGGTTTTATCACTGGCACAGAGGTAGTTTACTACCAGCATAGAGGTGGATTTATCCACCACCACATAAGATGGTTCTTAGACTGATCAGTCGCTCATGATTACGAGCCACACTCATGGATATGACCTACACAATTTTTATGATTATGACATGCTCAATTTATGCTATGTATGATTAGTTATGATGTATGTATGATGATCATAATTATGGCTAGCAAGAATTCATGGTGCATTATTTTACGAGCATGCATGCATAATCATGATGATTATATGTACTAGTATGATTATGTGATGCATTATTTTAACCCTTGTTACAAAGGTTTAGACATGTTGAGCCCCTAGGCTCACTATGCTTATATGGTGCAGGTGAGTACGATAATTCATTTGTAGCTCCTACCGGTGGCGAGGATGTATGAGCAAGCATGACAGTGGCCCCGTGACCGTCGCATGGAAGAGTTATTATTATATTGAGATACTTTATTAGGGTTTTTAAAACATATTTCAAAGTTTTATTTATGTTTATTTTCGCATGCATGAGTTTGAATTTTTGGGTTATGGATTTTTATTAATATTGCGTGTTTCAAGATTTTTATTTATTTAAGTTATCATTAAAAGAATTTATTTGTTAGTATTATTTTTAATGTCTATACATATATGTATGGGCATATATGTATAGTATATTTTTTTATAAAAAAAATAAAGTTTTTCCGCATTTATTAGTAGTAGATGTTTCAATTGGTATCAAAGCACGGTCCTTGGAGGGTGTCCATCTGCCACGTGAAGCTCAGAAATCCCACTACCGGTCTGTAAGTTTTAAATGTTTTATTATGATTTATCAGGAGCATATGTTATGACTTAAGACTTTATGTTAGCAAAGTGTTAAAATACTTAAGCATTGCGATTACGTGACTTTGGGATACTGAAACTTGAGAACTAGATAAGTAATCGTGGAGTTAGTAAACTAGAATTTTGAGGGACTTTGTTATTAGAATTTGATCAGTCGAATTTCGAGTACGAAATTCAATTTAAGGGGGGGAGAATTGTAACACCCGGAAATTTTAAAACATAAATCCGCATGCATAATTAGGAGAAATTAATTTTTAATTAAGGGTTAAATGTATTTATGTGATATTATGTGATTTATATGCATGATTTAATTTATTTTAGCATTTAACCCATAATTATGGAAATTCTAGATTTTTAAGGAATTTATTATTTTTGATCGCGTAGACGGGACCGTGGACGGACGAGATACCAAAATTCTTAGCCAAAAATATTTTATGAGTTTTATGAGCCTTAAAATAATATTTTAAGGTATTTTGTCAAGAAAATTTTAGTATTTAATTATATATTTATTTAAGGGTTGATTTTTAGCCAAAATAAGTCATTTTAATGACTTTTATTAATTTTTAAAAATTGGCTATTTATTTATTTCGGGATTTTGGTCTATTTATCAGATTGGTAGGTATTTTAAGAGTTTAAAATTTTAAGTTTATGGTATATTATCTTTCTAAATAAATTATATTAGTTATTATCCTAATCTACCCAACATTACACCCAAAATCTCTCCCTACCCTACGCTCAAACCCCATCAACCGCCAACCCCATCTCCTCCACCTCCTCCCTCACGTTTTTCAGCAGATAGCAGCCTCCTTAGCCGAGTTCTTCAAGGATTATTCAAGTTTTTGGCCCGTTCGTCGTCCCGAAGCCCCGTATACGCATAAATCTTCGTTATAATTAACAAGGCATGTTTAATTCCTTTCCTTTACCACCATATAAGCTACTACTCACATTTTTTATCAGACTATATGGATTTGACATGATATTTACTAAACTTCTTCTGAAAAATCTCATAGATTCTTTTACGTGCATGAGTTTTCTTGTTTTCTTCAAGGTTTGATCACGTTTTTCTCATGTGGCTCGGGTCCAGGCTGTTGGCTGTGGTTAGGATCGTGTCCTAGGTTCTGTAGGATTGAGTGAGGCAGGGGGTTTGTGCCAAGAAGTGCCGGAACCGAAGCCAAAGAAATTGGGTGCAGCAGATCGCGCAGATTGCGCAGCGTTGGGATATTGGCTCGTTCTCGGTCCACAGGGCATTTTTTAGGTTGATTCCAGTGGGGTTAGAACCCCAAGACCTTGGGAAAGATATTACAGGTGGTTCTCCGGCCGGTGGTTGCCCGGAATGCACGGCCGAACGGCCTGAAGTTTCTGGTCGCGTTATGCGCGTGAGCAGAAACTAGGGGTAGATTGTTTTGGTTTGTTCTCCTTCTACAGAGCTCCGTTGTAGGTAAAATTTGTTGGGTTAGAACCTTCTGGATGTTGGCTAAGTATGAGCAGTGGTTTCACGGCCAAAGGTTGCCGGAGTACGTGGCACGGTCAGTTTTTCCAAAGTCGCTCAGGGCTGCCGTGAGTTAGGATTAAGGAAAGAAAGGCTAAGGTTGTGTCTAGGCTTTAGGCGGGCTGGGCTTGGTGTTTTGGGTATGGGTCGGGTCCGTTGGGTCACAGATCATGTTAGTCGGGTCCGGGTCTGGGTTATATTAGTTGGGCTCGAGTATTTTTTATTTTTAAGTTAATTATTAAGTTGGGCTGTAAATGGGCCAAGGCTAGTTCAATTAATTAATTGGGCCACATGTGAATTAAGTTATTGGGCTTTAGTAATTATTTAAGTGAGTCTATTAATTTTTATGTGCCTTGGGGCCCATGGAAATTATTGGGTCAGTCTTTATGTTTTTGGGTCATTGGACCAGACTAAGTAATTAATGGACTTGGGTTTTGTTATTGGGCCAGGTATGTCATATTGGGCTTGAATAAATTATTTGGGCTTAAATGTAAGTTAATGGGCTTAAGTTGAATTATTGGGCCAGTCTTAGAATTTATGGGTTTAAGTCTAAGGGGCCAGCAGTCTGACCAACCCGTAAAAATTAACTAAGTCCGAAATATATATTTAATTCTTTTTTTATGCATGAAGTTTATTTTAAGTATAAGTATATTTATTATTAAAATTAATTAAATATATATTACGGACATATTTTAAGTGCATGCATACATGAAATATTTTATGATGTGTTTATGATTAAGAATTGAGCATGAAAAATATTTTTATGGAAATTGAAGTGATGTGGCAGCACAGAGGTGGTTTACCACCGGCACAGAGGTAGTTCTACTATCGGCATATAAGTGGTTTTATCACTGGCACAGAGGTAGTTTACTACCAGCATAGAGGTGGATTTATCCACCGCCACGTACGATGGTTCTTAGACTGATCAGTCGCTCATGATTACGAGCCACACTCATGGATATGACCTACACAGTTTTTATGATTATGACATGCTCAATTTATGCTATGTATGATTAGTTATGATGTATGTATGATGATCATAATTATGGCTAGCAAGAATTCATGGTGCATTATTTTACGAGCATGCATGCATACTCATGATGATTATATGTACTAGTATGATTATGTGATGCATTATTTTAACCCTTGTTACAAAGGTTTAGACATGTTGAGCCCCTAGGCTCACTATGCTTATATGGTGCAGGTGAGTACGATAATTCATTTGTAGCTCCTACCGGTGGAGAGGATGTATGAGCAAGCATGGAAGTGGCCCCGTGACCGTCGCATGGAAGAGTTATTATTATATTGAGATACTTTATTAGGGTTTTTAAAACATATTTCAAAGTTTTATTTATGTTTTTTTTCGCATGCATGAGTTTGAATTTTTGGGTTACAGATTTTTATTAATATTGCGTGTTTCAAGTTTTTTTATTTATTTAAGTTATCATTAAAAAAATTTATTTGTTAGTATTATTTTTAATGTTTATACATATATATATATGGGCATATATGTATAGTATATTTTTTTTTTAAAAAAAATAAAGTTTTTTCGCATTTATTAGTAGTAGATGTTTCATAATATCTCATTAAATGTTGAAAATTTTGAAGAATCACTTTTGTGGCATTTGAGATATGGACATTTGAACTACCATGGACTGAGATTGTTGCAACAGAAAAACATAGTGATTGAACTCCCCTATATTGAACTTTTGGATCAAACATGTGAAGGATGTATCTATGGTAAAATGCATCGATGACCTTTTACTAAGACTTCTTGGAGAGCAAGACAACCACTTGAACTGATACATGCGGACATTTGTGGACCGACAAGGACATCATTGTTTCAAAACGAAAAAAAAATTTCTTATTTTTGTTGATGATTTTAGCAGGATGATATGGGTGTACTTCTTGGAACAAAAATCAGAAGCTTATGCAGTATTTGTCCGGTTTCTGAAGATGGTTGAAAGGAAGAGCAATTTCCAGCTCAAAACACTCAGAACTGATAGTGGTGGGGAATTCTTGTCTAAAGAATTCTCAAATTATTGCAGTCAAGAAGGAATCCAGAGGCAGTTGACAGCTCTCTACACACCTCAACAAAACGGTGTAGCTGAAAGAAAAAATCAAAACATTGTCGAAATCACCAGAAGTATGTTGAAATAAAAAGGTCTTCCCAATACCTTTTGGGCTGAATTTTTCAATTCTGCAGTGTAAATTCTCAACAAATCACCCACAGAGGCCAATCCAAATAAAACTCATCACGAAGCTTTGCACGAGCACAAACAAGAAATCGTCTGTTTAATCCAAAAACAAATGAGTTAATAATTTCAAGAGATGTACATTTTGAAGAAATGAAAGCATGGGACTGGGAAAATAAAAATTCCATTGAATAAATAAAACAGAAGATTTTTGTGCAAGTTCTACAATGGATCTAGTATGTGGCCAAAATATAGTTGACTCGGATTCTGATACAGAATCCCATGTGAGAAAGGTACATTCACTAAGAGAAATTTATGATTTATCAAATGTTTCATTTTTCTCTTGTCAACCACAGAATTTTGAAGAGGCTGTGAGAAAAAAAAAAGTCTAGAAAAAAAATCCATGAATGATGAAATGACCACTATTCTGAAAAAACCAAACTTGGAGTTTGGTTGATCTTCCAAAAAATAAAGTTGTGGTCGTATTAAAGTGGATCTACAAAACCAAATTCAATGAAGATGGATCAGTCCAAAAACATAAAGCTCGACTTGTTGCAAAAGGCTACTTACAAAAAACTGGGATTGAATTTAATTAAACATTTGCATCGATTGCAAGAATGGAAACAATTCTCATTGTACTTTGTGTTGCTGAGGAACTACCAGTCTATCAACTTGTGTAAAATAATCTTTTCTAAATAGAGAATTGCATGAAGAATTCTATGTAGAACAACCACAAGACTACATAGTGAAAGGCAAGGAAAACATGATTTATCGCCTCCACAAAGCACTTTATGGCTTGAAACAGGTATCTCGGGCGTGGAATAGTAAAATCGACAGTTACTTCATCAAGAATGGATTCCATCGAATCCCAAGTTAGCCGTCACTTTATGTCAAAAAAGGAGGTACAAATGAATTTTTTATCGTGTGCCTTTATGTTGATGATTTGATATATATTGGCACTAACCCTGTGAAACTAGATGAATTCAAAAAGGCCATGATGAAAGAATACAAGATGAAAGATCTGGGCCTTATGAAATATTTTCTTGCGATTCAAGTGCAACAGAAGAAAGGAGAAATATTTATTCTTAAGAAAAATATACAGAAGATTTCTTGAAAAAATTCTATATGTAAATGTGTAATCCCCTCACAACTCCAATGACCTTAAATAAAAAATTGCAGCAAAATGATGAATCAAAAAGGGCCAATCCAACAATTTATCGAAGTTTAGTGGTTTCATTAATATACCTCACTAACATCAGACCAGATATTGTTCAATATGTGAACATGATATCCAGATTCATGAGCGACCCAAATCAAATTCATTTTTCTGCTGCCAAAATAATACTACGATATTTCCAAGGAACAAAAATCATGGTATGATGACAATAGCCTAATTGGCTACACTGACAACGACTGGGCTGGATCAAAGCATGTCTGAATATGTATTCTATATTGGTACAAAACCAATTTCTTGGTCTTCTAAAAATCAAAAGACAGTTTCACTTTCATCTGTCGTATCAGAATATATTGATGCTACTGATGCTTCTTGTGAAGCAATCTGGCTACGAAGAGTTTTGAAAAATTTACAAAAAGAGCCAAAAAGTCCTACGAGAATATTTTGTGACAACATGTCTGCTATTGCTATGACGAAAAATCCAATTTTTCATGCCAGATCAAAACGCAAAGAACTTCGTCACCATTTCATCCTGAATCTCGTCAATGACGGAGAAATTCAGTTCACTTTTGTTAACACGCAAGAGCAAATAGCAAATCCATTCACAAAACCAGTGTCTTACAAAAAATTGAAACACTTCAATAATCGCATATGCATTACAAACTAATAAGGGGTGTAAAATAATATAATTTGTCATGCATGAATTTTTTCAACATTCTCATGCCAATAATGTCAAATTTGTCATGATATGTCATTCAATATTATAGGCTATAGTACTCAAATTGGACACGACACATTAAATGCCTTGCATGTGTTGGACTTAAATATAATTCCATGTACAACAAATTGCCTATAAAAAGATTGATTGAATGCAATGAAGTCCTACTTTCCTATAATTCCTTCCTTGTGCATTATTGTTGTACACCCATCATAAAACCATTCAGTTTTCTTTTGGAAATTATTCAAATATCCGAAAGCTTTTTTTTCTTCTTATTATCATTCATCATAATTTGAAGTTTTGATCATTATATGCTTATTGGTACCCAAAAACTTATAAGGCGACTGCATTCCTTATACCGTCTCCTCTAGGTACTTGGTGACGAATTCAATGAAATAATGCATATCTCGAAAAAGCTAGGAGGTGTGGATTGTTTTCATTCCTCTATGACAGAATTTCAAGATGCTATATCTCAATGTGCTATTATGGATCTTGGATACATGGGGCCATCTTTTACTTGGAGCAACAACCAAAATCATCTACATGAACGTTTGGATCGATTTTTGGCAAAACTGGATTGGAAGACTTTATTTCTGGATGCTAACGTGAAACGCTTGGAATACTATGGATCGGATCATCGGATGATACAGCTATATTTGCGGTCACCTAAAAATATGATGCGATCATGGTTGGCTCGCGTGTTGCTGAGGAAGCTAAGGACCCATTGAAAATGCCATGTGGACCAATTACGAGAGTTCGAGGCAAGAAATTTAAGAAGCACTTCAATCATTGTTAATAAATTCACAAGAGGGTGTTGGAATACTTGATATTCAATTTGGAGGATGTTATAATCTTATTGAGGTCAAAGGAGGTCAAGAAAGTGAAAAAATTGAAGACCAAGTTCGAAGCTGCGGCACGCCCGTGCTTTGATTTGCAAGAGTAACGCGCGCCCATGCCTTGAAGAGCGCGCCCCTACGCCGACGAGGGTTGATTGTACGAAGACGGTGCAAAGCATATGCGCGCCCGCGCTGCATCGTGAAGCGGATAGTTGGAATATGCGTGAATATCGCGCGCCCGCGCTGCTTGCTTGAGCGCCCGCGCTACTGAGTTTTTCACACACCAAAGGTGTTTGTGTGTGTGTTCGGGAATCCTATTTTGGCCTTATTTTTCCTATTTTGAGACTTTTATGTCTACTAGGAAACTTTTAGTTAATATCTTTTGATATCTTTGATATTATTTTGCATTATCTTTTATTTTTTATTGTAAACTATAAATACTTTGTTTATTTTTATTAATAATAATTCAAATTCAGTTTATACAAATATTATTGAAATTCTCTCAAGAATTTTATTCAAAGCTTTGCTTTGGCTTTTCAAATCAAACTTTTCACAGTTTAATTACTTGGAAACGTTTGCCAATTGATTTCTCACTGAAGATTGTCAGATAAAAGTTATCTGAAGGTTTTCTTTGGTTTCGATTGTCGTGATTTCTGTTATTAATAGTTCTGTCGATTAAAGGTGGAAATCCAAATTCTATTAATTTTACTTGTTTGAAAGATTGGGAAAAACTCTTTGGATCTTTTGTTTATTGGTTAGAGGGTGCGATTTAATTTATAGTCGTGTTTGCTAATATTACTCATCAAGATTCATATCATTTGGTATCAAAGCCAAGGTTTTTGAATCTAGTAAGTATCTTATCTTCACCCATATATGTTCTTCGTGTTTTTCGTTCTTCATCTTTTGTTCTTCATATAAATTTATTATGTATCAAATTTATGTGTAGTTTCTTCAAACTTGTCTCATGTCTTGTGCTATTAAAAAAAATCAAAAAAATCGGTCAAAAAAAAAGACCGAAAAGCTTCAAAAAATAAATAAATAAAAGAAGCAAGTAACTTGTGGCCAATTCCGTTGTCTTTGTTCATCCTTGGGTGAGAGTCAAAGTTAATTGTCCATAAAATTCCTTACTTGTGTTTGTGCAATCTTTGTGAGTCAATTTTCAAGCGTCTAAAAGTTTTGAAATCGAAGGTTTGATCATTTGCTCTACAAAGCAAAGTCTTACCACAAATTTGAGTGAAAAAAAGGAGTGATTGAGCGATTTGTTTGGAGTGAACTGTGAGAACTTGTGTGAGGAAATTTATTACTAATGATTTTCTTGCAGGTACCATGAATCATAATAAAGATGTTAGTGAAAGTGTGAACCAAGGAATTTCCAAGGTTCAAATGGAGGCATTGATGGGTAAATTTACTAAAGTGATGAGGTTTGAGTTGGAGCCTCTTCATGAGCGGATGAGTAGATTGGAGGAGAGTAGTGGTAGTGGAAAAAAATAAAATTAGGAAGGGGAATGATTATGAGGATGATGAGAAGAGTTATGATGAAAATTGGGATGGGAAAAGAAGAGTACATGGGGGTAGACATAGGCGAGAAGTGGTACGTGAAAAATATACGGAGGGCAGTTAGGAGGTTAGGAATATTAGTAGCATTAAGATGAAAATTTCAGCGTTCCATGGGAAATCTGATCCGAAGGCGTATCTGGAATGGGAGAAGCGTGTGGAGTTTGTGTTTTATTGTCATCACTATTCTGATCTTAAGAAATTTTAGGTTGGCAGTGGTTGAGTTTGTAGATTATGCATTAATCTGTTGGGATCAATTAGTGACCACTAGAAGAAGGTGTGGAGAGCTGCCTATTGAGATGTGGGAAGAGATGAAGCGTGTCATGAAGAAGCGTTTTGTATCTAACCATTATTATCGTGATATGTACAGGCGTCTACAGACTTTGAGGAAGGGTCCAAGGAGCGTGGAGGATTATTACAAGGAGGAGGAGACCACAATGATCCGGACCAACATTGAGGAAGATAATGAAGCTACAATGGCTCGATTTTTGTGTGGTTTGAATAGATAAATCCAAGATCAAGTGGACCTTTGTCGGTGTATTGATTTGGATGAGATGGTGCAGATGGCCATGAAGGTGGAACAACAACTCAAGCAAAGAGGAGCTGGTCGATTACCTTCCGGTGGAGGATCGTCGACGTCTTGGCGTTTGAACGTTGAAAAACGGGAGGATAACAATCCGGTGTACAAACCAAAATCTGACACCAAATTGGAGGCACCAAAGAAAGTAGAAAAAGGTACATCTGAAAATTCTAATGCTCGATCTAGAGATATTAAATGTTTTAGACGTCAAGGTATTGGCCATATTTCTAGCAAATGTCCAAATAAGAAGTTGATGATTATTAATGCTTGTGGTGATGTGGAGTCTGAAAGTGATGGGGAAAATTATGATGATATGCCTGCGTTAGTAGATCCTGATTATGAGGATGGGTTTGGGGCTGTTGTTGGTGAATTATTGGTGACTCGGAGAATTTAAATACACAACATAAGGAGGAGGAAGTGAGCCAGAGGGAAAATCTTTTTTATACTCGTTGTTTTGTGAATGGGAAGGTGTGCAGTCTTATCATTGATGGGAGTAGTTGTACGAATATAGCGAGTTGCGAACTTGTGGAAAAATTGGGGTTGTCTATTTTAAAGCATCCTCAACCATATAGGTTGCAATGGTTTAATGACTGCGCGTAGGTGGGAGTTAATAGGAGAGTTGTGGTGCCATTTTCTTTTGGCAAGTATGATGATGAGGTTTTGTGTGATGTGGTCCCTATGCAAGCGTGTCATATTTTATTGGAAAGACCGTGACAGTTTTATAGGAGAGTGGTGCATGATGGGTTTAAAAATAGATATTATTTTGTAATGAAAAAAGAACCTATTGTATTGTTGCCTATGACTCCAAAACTAGTGTTGAAGAATCAAATGAAAAAGAAAAAGAGAGATGAGGCCGAAAAACAGAGTGAACACAAAAGTGAGATGACCTTAGAAAAAATAATTATAATAAAAGAGATGAAAAAAACATTGAGCGAAAAGAGGCAGAAAAAAAGATATATATGGCCCAAAAGAGTGAGTTGAGAGATGTTATGAATTCTCATGTTCCATTTGTGTTGATGTTTTATAAGGAGATACTCCTTAACACAAGTGATATAGCCGGAGATCTTTCGAGCATTGTTGTTTCTCTCTTGCATAAGTTCGATGATTTATTTCTGGTGGAGCTACCTCAAGTATTAGCACCATTGAGGGGGATTAGGCACCAAATCGACTTGGTACCCGGGAGTGCATTGCCGAATCGTCCAGCCTATAGAAGCAATCCGGAGGAAACTAAGGAGTTGCAACGATAGGTAAGTGAACTCCTAGATAAAGGTTTTGTGCATGAGTCGATGTCACCATGTGTTGTACCTGTGTTGTTAGTACCTAAGAAAGATGGTCCGTGGCGTATGTGCGTTGATTGTAGGGCTATAAATAGCATTACCATCAAGTATAGGCATCCTATTCCTAGACTAGATGCTATGTTAGATGAACTGCATGGTGCTAGCATATTTAGCAAAATTGATCTTAAGAGTGGTTATCATCAGATTCGGATGAGAGAGGGAGACGAGTGGAAAAATGCATTTAAAACAAAGTATGGGTTGTATGAATGGATGGTTCTTTTGGCTTAACTAATGCACCGAGTACTTTTTTATGCGTCTCATGAATCATGTTTTGCGTGCATATATTGGAAAGTTTGTTGTTGTCTATTTTGATGATATCTTGGTGTATAGCAAGAACCTGGATGACCATGTGGAACAATTAAGGGTTGTACTAGTCACGTTACGTGCTGAACATTTATATGCTAACCTGAAGAAATGTGTGTTTTGTACAAGCGAGCTTGTATTTCTTGGTTTTGCTGTGAGTGCACAAGGTGTGAAAGTTGATGAAGAAAAGGTGAGTGCCATTCGGGATTGGCCAACGCCTACGTCCATTGGTCAAATTCAAAGTTTTCATGGACTTGCGAGTTTTTCCAGGAGGTTCGTGAAGGATTTTAGTACATTGGCGGCGCCCATGATTGCGGTTATCAAGAAGAACGTTTCATTACATTGGGGCGAGGAGCAAGAGAAGTCCATTAATATTATCAAGCAAAAATTAATTAATGCGCCTTTACTTGTATTGTCTGATTTTTTTAATACTTATGAAATTGAATGTGATGCGTCAGCTGTAGGGATTGGAGGTGTTTTAATGCAAGGAGGAAGGCCAGTTGCATATTTTAGTGAGAAGCTTAGTGGGGCGTCTTTGAATTATCCTACCTACGACAAGGAGTTATATGCGTTGATGAGGGTACTCGAGACATGGCAACATTACTTGAGGCAAAAGGAGTTTGTGATTCATATGGATCATGAATCCTTGAAGCATCTTAAAGGACAACAAAAGCTGAAAAAGAGACATGTCAAGTGGGTAGCGTTTGTGGAGACTTTTTCCTACATTATCAAGTACAAGAAAAGGAAGGAAAACGTGGTAGAGGATGCTCTATCACAAAGTTACGCGCTTTTATCTACTTTAGATTCTAAGTTTTTAGGATTTGAGTATGTGAAAGAGTTGTATGCTAATGATCCTAATTTTGGGGATATTTATGCGTCATGTTTGCATGGTCCAAAGGATAAATTTTTCATGCATGATGGTTACTTGTTTAGGGAAGATAAGTTATGTGTGCCTAAATCATCCATTCGTGAGTTACTTATTAGGGAATCCCGTGAGGGTGGTTTGATGGGACATTTTGGTGTGGCTGAAACTTATGAAACTTTGCATGAACACTTTTATTGGCCACATATGAAGCATGATGTTGAGAATATTTGTGAGAGGTGTGTGACTTGTAAGAAGGCTAAGTCTAAGACACAACCACATGGATTGTATACTCCACTTCCTATTCCTAGTGAACCGTGGGTAGATATTTCTATGGATTTTGTTCTAGGACTACCGAGATCTAAGAAGGGTAGGGACTCTATTTATGTTGTGGTTGATAGATTTTCGAAAATGGCTCATTTCATTACGTGTAAAAAATCTGATGATGATTCTCATGTTGCGGATTTATTCTTTAATGAAATTGTGAGATTGCATGGCATGTCTAGGAGTATTGTGTCTGATAGAGATACTCGTTTCTTGAGCTAATTTTGGAAAACATTATGGTGCAAACTTGGTACTAAATTATTGTTTTTGACTACATGTCATCCTCAAACGGATGGTCAAACTGAAGTTGTTAATAGAACGTTAGGAAATTTGTTGCGTGCCATAATCAAAAAGAATTTGAAGAATCGGGAGGAATGTTTGTCATTTGTTGAGTTTGCATATAATCGTATTGTGCATTCTACTACGAATTTTTCACCTTTTGAAATTGTGTATGGTTTTAATCCTTTAACTCCATTGGATTTGATGTCTTTGCCTATGAGTGAAATGGTTAACATGGATGGAAAGAAAAAGGCTGAATTTGTGAGAAATTTGCATGAGAAAATTAAGGCGAACATTGAAAATAAGAACTTGCAATACACAAAGCAAGCAAACAAAGGTAAAAAGAAAGTTTTGTTTGAGCCCGGTGATTGGGTGTGGTTGCATTTGTGGAAGGAGCGTTTCCCAGAAAAGAGACGTTCAAAGCTTATACCTAGGGGTGATGGACCTTTCCAAGTCTTGGAGCGGATTAATGACAACGCCTACAAATTAGACTTGCCAGGTGAGTACAATGTGAGTACAAATTTTAATGTTTCTGACTTGCCTCCGTTTGATGTAGGTGATGATAAAGATTTGAGGACAAATCATTTTCAAGAAGGGTAGGATGATGCGATCATGGTTGGCTCCTGTGTTGCTGAGGAAGCTAAGGACCCATTGGAAATGCCACGTGGACCAATTACGAGAGGTCGAGGCAATAAATTTAAGGAAGCACTTCAATCATTGATGATAAATTCACAAGAGGGCATTGGAATACTTGATATTCAATTTGGAAGATGTTATAATCTTATTGAGGTCAAAGGAGGTCAATAAAGTGAAGAAATTGAAGACCAAGTTCGAAGCTGCGGCGCGCCCGCGCTTTGATTTGCGAGAGTAACGTGCGCCCGCGCCGACAAGTGTTGATTGTACGAAGATGGTGCGCAACATATACGCGCCCGCGCATCCTATGAAAGACGCGCGCCCGCGCTGCATCCTGAAGCGGATAGTTGGAATATGCGTGACTATCGCGCGCCCGCGCTACTGAGTTTTTCACACACCGAAGGTGTTTGTGTGTGTGTTTTGGAATCCTAATATTTTGGCCTTATTTTTCCTATTTTCAGACTTTTAAGCCTACTAGAAAACTTTTAGTTGATATTTTTTGATATCTTTGATATTATTTTGCATTATATTTTATTTTTTATTGTAAACTATAAATACTTTGTTTATTTTCATTAATAACAATTCAGATTCAGTTTATACAAAAATTATTGAAATTCTCTCTAGAATTTTATTCAAAGCTTTTCTTTGGCTTTTCAAATCAAACTTTTCACAGTTTAATTACTTGAAAACGTTTGTCAATTGATTTTTCACTGAAGATTATCAGATACAAGTTATCTGAAGGTTTTTTTTGGTTTCGATTGTCATGATTTCTGTTGTTAATCGTTGCTTCGATTAAAGGTGGAAATCCAAATTCTATCAATTTTACTTGTTTCAAAGATTGGGAAAAACTCTTTGGATCTTTTGTTTATTGGTTAGAGGATGCGATTTAATTTATAGTCGTGTTTGATAATCTTACTCATCAAGATTCATATCAAAATGCTACAACACCTTTTTCTGGATCACTATCATATTTCCGCTTTTAACGCTTTTGGTACTCTGATGCAAATTTCAAATAAATATTGGAGGATTGCTGGTCTATACATGATCACTCCGATATAACCAATCCAACCAATCTCATCCAGAAATTATTATTATGTGGTCAACATTTAAAAGAATAGGTTTTAGGAATTTTGGTCATCGACCAAAGAAAATAAACCATCTATAGACACAAATTTCTCAATCACATTCCCAAACCAATTGATTCGAGGAATAGAGACTACATTCCTATCATGGAGACAAAACTTGATTAGTTACTTGCCGTAGAGGAATCCTATTAGAAACAAAAATCTCGCGCAGATTGACTTCAAGGAGGTGATCGCAATACAAAATTTTTCCATCAAAAAGATTTTACAAGTCGCCGCAACAATAGAATTCAGGGCATTCTCTCAGAGAAACAATGATGGATTACTGATGTGAATGATATTGCTTCTATTTTTTGAATCATTTTACACATCTTTTTCAAACCACAGGCCCTTTATCTCTTTCAATTGGTAACACCCTTTTGGGTATGGAAGCACGAATATCCTCTCAAATGCGGTACTAGTTGGATGCTCCATTCACTCTAGATGATGTTCATATAGCTCTTTTGGGTTAGCCCTGTGGAAATCTATGGGACCTGATGGCTTCCATGATACTTTGTACCGATGATTTCTGGTGATCCTGCTGAAGAGTTGAAACATTTCACAGAAGGATTTAATGCCTTCATCAGAAAGGATGTTAGACTAAGTGGAGCGAAAAATTACAAAGATGCGGTGGATCAGGCCATGCTGTTCGAAAAGGACAGAAACGACATTATCAGAGAGTCACAAGCAAAAAGATCTAGTTATCAGAATCGAGACCAACAAGGAAATGCTAACAGAAAGAGACCGTACCAAGCTCCACCCCAACACCGACCATACCAACAGCAACAGCATCGACCTCAGGGGCAGAAACAATTGGCTCTACCAGCACCAAAACCGGCGATTGCACCAACAGCTTGTCAAAAATGTGGAAAACTTCACTCAGGTCAATGCATGGCAGGGACTGGAGTATGTTTACTTTGCAAAAAGCCAGGGCACTATCGAAAAGATTGCGCTCAATCCAAAGAACCAGTAAGAGGACGAGTTTTTGCAATGGCACATGATCAAGTGGATCCGAATACAGCTATAGTTACAGGTATGATTAATGTTTCCAGTAATCCCGCTCATGTCTTAATTGATACTGGAGCTACACATTCATTCATATCTGTTGAATTTGTTAATAAATCGGGTTTAGTACCGGATAAGTCAACATCGAGATTTAGTATATCCTTGCCTTCAGGGAATTGAGTAGTTATTTGATCATCAGAGGATGCAGTATACAGATGCAAGGTCATGAGTTGTATGCTGATCTTATTATCCTCAAAATGTCGGACTTTGACGTGATATTTGGTATGGATTGGTTGTCTTGTTACGAGGCTACCATAGACTGTAAACGGAGGACGGTTTCCTTGAAAACTAAGGATGGAGAAACGTTTCTATTCCATGCCACACCGAAAAATAATTCATCTCTTTTAATTTCAGTAGGTAAGGCATGGCAACTGTTGAATAAAGGATGTGCAAGTTTCCTCGCAAGTGTCACTTGCGACCAAGAATTACCTCGATCGAAACTTGAAGACGTCGAGGTAGTGAGAGATTTCCCAGAAGTATTTCCTGATGATATTGCAGGATTACCTCCAGCTAGGGAGGTAGAATTTGGGATTGAATTAATGCCCGGAACCCAACCAACTTCCAAAGCACCATACAGATTAGCACCGACTGAAATGAAAGAATTGAAGGAGAAACTACAAGAGCTACTCAATAAAGGCTTTATTAGACCGAGTATATCGCCTTGGGGTGCACCGGTATTGTTTGTCAAGAAGAAAGATGGTCTATGAGACTGTGCATTGATTAGAGAGAGCTGAATCGAGTAACAGTGAAGAACAAATATCCACTGCCAAGGATTGATGATTTGTTTGATCAGTTACAAGGGGCAGTAGTATTCTCCAAGATCGATTTGAGATCAGGTTATCACCAATTGAAGGTGAAAGATGAAGATATTCATAAGACGGCTTTCAGGACTCGTTATGGCCACTACGAGTTTTTAGTCATGCCATTTGGAGTTACCAATGCACCGGCAGTATTCATGGATCTTATGAACAGAGTGTTTCAGCCTTTCTTAGATCAGTTTGTCATAGTATTCATAGATGACATACTGATTTACTCTCGTAGTTCAGATGAGCATCGTCAGCATCTAACTACAGTCTTGCAGATTCTGAAAGAAAAACAATTGTTTGCTAAGTTCAGTAAGTGTGAATTTTGGCTGGAACAGATTGCATTTTTGGGTCACATAGTTTTGGCTAAGGGAATAGAGGTTGATCCAGCAAAGATAGAAGCAATTAAAAATTGGGTTACTCCAAAGAATGCTACAGAGATACGGAGTTTCTTGGGATTAGCGGGTTACTATAGGAGATTCATTCAGGATTTCTCCAAGATAGCGCTGCCACTAACGTCATTAACTCGCAAAAGTGTGAAGTTTGAATGGTCTAATCAGTGTGAGAAAAGCTTTTTAGTGTTAAAGAAAAAGTTGATGACAGCACCAGTACTAGCCATACCAGAAGGAACAGGTCGATTCATAATTTATACAGATGCTTCCAAGAGTGGATTAGGGGCTGTCTTGATGCAAGATGGAAAGGTGATAGCATATGATTCACGACAGTTGAAGATTCATGAAAAGAATTACCCTACCCATGACCTTGAATTGGCAGCAGTTGTCTTCGCACTCAAACTGTGGAGACATTACCTTTATGGTGAGAAGTGTCAGATTTTCACTGATCATAAGAGTTTGAAGTACTTCTTCACCCAGAAGGAGTTGAACATGAGGCAGAGAAGATGGCTCGAATTGATGAAAGATTATGACTGTGATATTAGCTACCATCCGGGAAAAGCTAATGTAGTAGCAGATGCTTTGAGTCGTAAATCTGCAACCTTGAACAGAATGACAACTCAACAAGAGTTGATTGCAGATTTTGAACGACTCAGATTGGAAGTAGTTGAGCCGATGGAAGTTTGTGCCCTATCAGCCTTAACAATGGTTCCAAGTTTGCTCGACAAGATTCGAACAGGTCAGGCTTCAGACCAGCAATTATTAACTTGGAAACTTAAAGATGAAGCTAAAGGGGGTGCATTGTATACAGTGAAGGATGGGATCGTGCATCACAAAGGGCGAAAGTGGGTACCAGCAGTAGATTCACTGAGGGAAGATGTGATGACTGAGGCTCACACTGTACCATATTCTATTCATCCAGGGAGTACAAAGATGTTCAAGGATTTACAGATGCTATACTGGTGGCTAGGTATGAAGAAAGACATCGTTAAGTTTGTTAGCGAATGTTTGACATGTCAACAGGTCAAAGTTGAACATCAAAGGCCAGCAGGACTTCTGAAACCATTACACATTCCTACTTGGAAATGGGAAGATGTCACCATGGACTTTGTGATTGGACTGCCAATTACAGAACGAAGAATGAATTCAATATGGATAATAGTTGACAGGTTGACGAAGTCAGCTCACTTTTTACCAGTTAGAAACAACTTCTCGATGAATCAATATGCAGAGTTGTATATTCGAGAGGTAGTTAGATTGCATGGAGTTCCAGCAAGGATAGTCTCTGACAGGGATCCCAAGTTCACATCGAACTTTTGGAAGAGTCTACATCATGGATTGGGGACAAAGTTAGCCTTCAGTACAGCTTTTCATCCACAAACAGATGGACAATCTGAGCGAGTGATTCAGATACTGGAGGATTTACTTAGGGCTTGCATGATTGACTTCGGAGGAAATTGGGAATCGAAGTTGCCTTTAGTGGAGTTCACATATAACAATAGTTATCAAGCTACTATTGGAATGGCTTCTTATGAGGATTTGTATGGGAGAAAGTGCAGGACTCCATTGCATTGGGATGAAGTTGGAGAAAGAGCTATATTGGGGCCAGAAATAGTGCAACAGACAATCAACTTGATAGCAAAAGTCAAGGACAGAATGTTGACAGCACAGAGTCGACAGAAAAGCTACGCCGATAAGAGGCGTAGAGACTTGGAGTTTCAGGTAGGTGATCATGTGTTCTTGAAAGTGTCACCTTGGAAAGGAGTTTTGAGATTTGGGAAGAAAGGAAAGTTGAGCCCGAGATATATAGGACCTTTCGAGATCCTAGACAAGGTTGGAGCAAGAGCTTATCGATTAGCATTGCCTCCAAATCTAGAAGGAGTACACGACGTCTTCCATGTCTCGATGTTGAGGAAGTATATCTCAAATCCTTCCCATGTCATTCGTCATGAACCAGTTCAGTGGACGCCAGACTTGTCATATGAAGAGGTACCTATCCAAATTTTGGATACACAAGTCCAAAAGTTGAGAAACAAAGAGATCAAGATGGTAAAGGTCTTATGGCGCAATCACTTAGTGGAAGAGGCTACTTGGGAGACTGAACAAGATATGCGTAGCCGATACCCAAAATTATTTGGTGAGTCGAATTTTGAGGACAAAATTCTTTTAAGGAGGGTAGAGTTGTAAGGTCCAAATCCACTAAACTCACTTACGATGATTTTTAAATAATTTTTATGATTTTATGCCATAAATTATTTAAGTTATGATTTAATGATTATGGTTTAATGATATAATTATTTTATGTTTAACGCTTTCAATTAAGTTTATGATTTCAGGGCGAGTTTGATTCTGGATTCATGGAACGAGACTAACCTATGCACGAGATCGTAAGAAATATTATTACGAGAATTTCAAGTATAATATTCATATGTTTATAATGTACGAACCAAGAAAGGAAATATTATCAGCCCGAGTCGAGACGTGTTGGGCTGACTGCGTTTTAGTAGCCGACATACATTACGTATTGAATTTTGATTATTGCACTCAACCACCACTTACCCCATCATCAATTGCATGTCTTCTTGACTTATTCATTCCTTCACTTCACGTTTCCTTCATCACTTTCCGCTTCCTTCTTCTTCTTGGTTCATCAATCGATTTCTTCAAGATCTTCACCATCCAAGTTCCAAATCTCGTTCGTGCCGTGGTTAGCTTGTTGCCAAAAATCCGGATCAACTCCATCTTCATTTCAAGGCAAGTTTTTCAACTAGTATTTTAAGGTTTTGAAACCCATTCAAGATTATAATTATTTTTATATGAAAATATGTATGTTGAGATATGTATGCATGATTTTCAAGAATTTCAAGAGCATGAAGTTTAGATTTTAAGGGTTTGAAGAGCATGTTATGTGATAGTATGAAATCGTGAAGTATACGTCGTTCTTGTCATGTTCTTGAATTTGATTCAAGAGCTACATGTTTCATCTAAGTTTTTATGTGTTCTTGAAGTTTCAAGGGATGTTTTATTTAAAGGATATAGCTGGAGGAGTAGAAAATATCATATTTTGAATTATTGAATTAGTTTGAGTGAAAGTTTTGAAATGTTACTTATGTTGGATTGTTCCGAATTAGCGGCACTTGTTACTATTTTAAAGATCAAAATTAGTGTAGTGATCCAAATTATATGAGGCCAATTGAATTTGAAAAACAATTATTTATCTACAACTTTTATGTTTTGAGTTTTGTCAAAATCATTTTGGAAGATTGGTCAAATTCATCCCAAAGTGTGTCGAGTGTTTTGATTTCCCGGCAGTGACACATCTGGGAAGAATGAGCATAACGTTTTACTGAAAATTCCAATTAAGGTGAAGTTTTCTGCATTAGAAATCCAAGAGCAAGGGCTAAAACTTTCATGTTTACCACTTTTCCGAATTCCGACTGCAAAATAGAGTTTAAGAATGAACAAGCAGACCCATCAGTAGGGTATGCGCGCCCGCGCCCGAAAAGTAGCGCCCCCGCGCATGGCCTTCTGATTTGAAGCTTTATTTATGTTATTTTGGGGTCCTAAATTCATGGTTATGATCTTTAAAGGCTTATAAAGTATATTTAAGAATTCTTATGCAAAAAGTTTCAAGTTTTAAGTCAAGAACAACTTACGTGGATTGATTACGTTATGTGACGCATATACATGTCTATGTTTCATTCATGAAACCTATGTTCAATATGAAAGTATGATTTTTATCACTTATGACGTGCATGAAGTTATCGAGTAAAGTTTAATGTTAATGAAAAGAAAGTTATGACAGAAATTACGATGATATGATGATGCTTCATAAGAAAATGATATGTTATAATGATATGATGATGAAATGAAAGATGATGAATCATGAATGAATAATTTTATGATGAAGCATGAAGATATGATATGTTGATGCATAAAAATATTTTGATGTTTTATGTGTTTTTGTGGTGGAAATACGGGACTGGTACTCCAGTTTGGGCTCCGGAGGGACCTTTCCAAATATGGCTTAATGTACGGGTTAGGTCCTCCGGGATGAGCTCCGGAGGGGCCTCCGAAAATGAAAGAATGTTACGAGGCGTAATGCCATATGATTGTTGATCAACAAGAAAAGATGAATGTGCCCATTATGACGGTTGCCACAATTTCGCATAATTCGTCACCAAATGATAAGTTTATATTATGTTATGTTATGTTATGTTATGTTATGTTATGTTATATTACGTTTATTTGATAATTGAAATCTCATGATTTTTACTGCATACTCTTGCTGAGTCTTTAGACTCACTATACTTGAATGGTGCAGGTAATGAGGAAGACATTTATGCATATGTCGACGAGTTCAATGCCGGACATGAAGAAGAGCAAGGAGTCGGACCGGCGGGTGATGCATGAGTGTGTTATGTGATGAGTGTGTTACGTACTGAGTATGTTTGTGTCAAGTTAATGAACTAAATGTTGTTAGGTTGATTGAAGAAAATACGCTTTAATTGTTTCAAATTGTTATGATTTGGTTTGTAAACTATTTTGAAATGTTTTTAAGTAAGGTTTGATGTATGCATACATCTTTCAAAAATTTTCTTTTCCGCACAGTGTTTTATGGTCATGTTAGTTTGGTAACATCTTCATCGGTTGAGGGCGTTACAGTTTGGTATCAGAGCAGTTCGCTCTGGGTTTTCTTAAAACACTCATGCATACTCGCCACGACTCCAACGCTCTGTCTTCATCTCTGTAAGTTATGATGTTTATTCGATCATGTGTATGATAATGCGATGAGATAATGTATGCATGTTACATGTTAAAGTATATTTACGTATTGAATTGTGACTAAGCGGTGTGGATAATATTGGACTTTAGGATTATGGCATCACGTAGGGGAAATAACACCAACGCCAATGCCGCTAACAACAACCATAATGATTGCGGGCCAGATAGTGAGAACAATCAAAACAACCAGTTTTTGACGGGATTAACTGCTCTGCTTCAAGAGCAAAGCCGTGCTCAGGGAGCTCAAATCCAACAGTTGCTTCAAGCCCAGACAGCTAATGCTGGAAATAACCATCCTGCGGCTAATCAAAACCCTATCTACAAAAGGTTCTTAGAGTTGGGACCACCTGAGTTCAAAGGAGAGACTGATCCTTTGATTGCGGAACAATGGTTCCAAGCTATGGAGACTGCTTTTGAATTCATGCAGATCACGGATGTGGATAGATTGAGATGTGCTACCTATATGTTCTGTGATGACGCTCGTGTTTGGTGGAATGGAGCCAAAGCAGCGTTGAACCTAACCACCCTTACTTGGAATGGATTCAATGATGTGTTCTACGGCAAATATTTCACGGTGAGCAACCGAAACAGGTTGGCTAGAGAGTTTTTGGAGATTCGTCAAGGAAACATGTCAATTGCGGAGTATGTAAAGAAGTTTGAAAGGGGGAGATACTTTGTACCGATGATTAATGGTGATCCTGCTGAAGAGTTGAAACATTTCACAGAAGGATTGAATGCCTTCATCAGAAAGGATGTTAGACTAAGTGGAGCGAAAAATTACAAAGATGCGGTGGATCAGGCCATGCTGTCCGAAAAGGACAGAAACGACATTATCAGAGAGTCACAAGCAAAAAGATCTAGTTATCAGAATTGGGACCAACAAGGAAATGCTAACAGAAAGAGACCGTACCAAGCTCCACCCCAACACCGACCATACCAACAGCAACAACATCGACCTCAGGGGCAGAAACAATTGGCTCTACCAGCACCAAAACCGGCGATTGCACCAACAGCTTGTCAAAAATGTGGAAAACTTCACTCAGGTCAATGCATGGCAGGGACTGGAGTATGTTTACTTTGCAAAAAGCCAGTGCACTATCGAAAAGATTGCCCTCAATCCAAAGAACCAGTAAGAGGACGAGTTTTTGCAATGGCACATGATCAAGTGGATCCGAATACAGCTATAGTTACAGGTATGATTAATGTTTCCAGTAATCCCACTCATGTCTTAATTGATACTGGAGCTACACATTCATTCATATCTGTTGAATTTGTTAATAAATCGGGTTTAGTACCTGATAAGTCAACATCGAGATTTAGTATATCCTTGCCTTTAGGGGAAGAATTGAGTAGTGATTTGATAATCAGAGGATGCAGTATACAGATGCAAGGTCATGAGTTGTATGCTGATCTTATTATCCTCAAAATGTCGGACTTTGACGTGATATTTGGTATGGATTGGTTGTCTTGTTACGAGGCTACCATAGACTGTAAACGGAGGACGGTTTCCTTGAAAACTAAGGATGGAGAAACGTTTCTATTCCATGCCACACCGAAAAATAATTCATCTCTTTTAATTTCAGTAGGTAAGGCATGGCAAGTGTTAAATAAAGGATGTGCAGGTTTCCTCGCAAGTGTCACTTGCGACCAAGAATTACCTCGATCGAAACTTGAAGACGTCAAGGTAGTGAGAGATTTCCCAGAAGTATTTCCTGATGATATTGCAGGATTACCTCCAGCTAGGGAGGTAGAATTTGGGATTGAATTAATGCCCGGAACCCAACCAGCTTCCAAAGCACCATACAGATTAGCACCGACTGAAATGAAAGAATTGAAGGAGCAACTACAAGAGCTACTCAATAAAGGCTTTATTAGATCGAGTATATCGCCTTGGGGTGCACCGATATTGTTTGTCAAGAAGAAAGATGGGTCTATGAGACTGTGCATCGATTATAGAGAGCTGAATCGAGTAACAGTGAAGAACAAATATCCACTGCCAAGGATTGATGATTTTTTTGATCAGTTACAAGGGGCAGTAGTATTCTCCAAGATCGATTTGAGATCAGGTTATCACCAATTGAAGGTGAAAGATGAAGATATTCATAAGACGGCTTTCAGGACTCGTTATGGCCACTACGAGTTTTTAGTCATGCCATTTGGAGTTACCAATGCACCGGCAGTATTCATGGATCTTATGAACAGAGTGTTTCAGCCTTTCTTAGATCAGTTTGTCATAGTATTCATAGATGACATACTGATTTACTCTCGTAGTTCAGATGAGCATCGTCAGCATCTAACTACAGTCTTGCAAATTCTGAAAGAAAAACAATTGTTTGCTAAGTTCAGTAAGTGTGAATTTTGGCTGGAACAGATTGCATTTTTGGGTCACATAGTTTTGGCTAAGGGAATAGAGGTTGATCCAGCAAAGATAGAAGCAATTAAAAATTGGGTTACTCCAAAGAATGCTACAGAGATACGGAGTTTCTTGGGATTAGCGGGTTACTATAGGAGATTCATTCAGGATTTCTCCAAGATAGCGCTACCACTAACGTCATTAACTCGCAAAAGTGTGAAGTTTGAATGGTCTAATCAGTGTGAGAAAAGCTTTTTAGTGTTAAAAAAAAAGTTGATGACAGCACCAGTACTAGCCATACCAGAAGGAACAGGTCGATTCATAATTTATACAGATGCTTCCAAGAGTGGATTAGGGGCTGTCTTGATGCAAGATGGAAAGGTGATAGCATATGCTTCACGACAGTTGAAGATTCATGAAAAGAATTACCCTACCCATGACCTTGAATTGGCAGCAGTTGTCTTCGCACTCAAACTGTGGAGACATTACCTTTATGGTGAGAAGTGTCAGATTTTCACTGATCATAAAAGTTTGAAGTACTTCTTCACCCAGAAGGAGTTGAACATGAGGCAGATAAGATGGATCGAATTGGTGAAAGATTATGACTGTGATATTAGCTACCACCCGGGTAAAGCTAATGTAGTCGCAGATGCTTTGAGTCGTAAATCTGCAACCTTGAACAGAATGACAACTCAACAAGAGTTGATTGCAGATTTTGAACGACTCAGATTGGAAGTAGTTGAGCCGATGGAAGTTTGTGCCCTATCAGCCTTAACAATGGTTCCAAGTTTGCTCGACAAGATTCGAACAGGTCAGGCTTCAGACCAGCAATTATTAACTTGGAAACTTAAAGATGAAGCTAAAGGGGGTGCATTGTATACAGTGAAGGATGGGATCGTGCATCACAAAGGGCGAAAGTGGGTACCAGCAGTAGATTCACTGAGGGAAGATGTGATGACTGAGGCTCACACTGTACCATATTCTATTCATCCAGGGAGTACAAAGATGTTCAAGGATTTACAGATGCTATACTGGTGGCCAGGTATGAAGAAAGACATCGTTAAGTTTGTTAGCGAATGTTTGACATGTCAACAGGTCAAAGTTGAACATCAAAGGCCAGCAGGACTTCTGAAACCATTACACATTCCCACTTGGAAATGGGAAGATGTCACCATGGACTTTGTGATTGGACTTCCAATTACAGAACGAAGAATGAATTCAATATGGATAATAGTTGACAGGTTGACGAAGTCAGCTCACTTTTTACCAGTTAGAAACAACTTCTCGATGAATCAATATGCAGAGTTGTATATTCGAGAGGTAGTTAGATTGCATGGAGTTCCAGCAAGGATAGTCTCTGACAGGGATCCCAAGTTCACATCGAACTTTTGGAAGAGTCTACATCATGGATTGGGGACAAAGTTAGCCTTCAGTACAGCTTTTCATCCACAAACAGATGGACAATCTGAGCGAGTGATTCAGATACTGGAGGATTTACTTAGGGCTTGCATGATTGACTTCGGAGGAAATTGGGAATCGAAGTTTCCTTTAGTGGAGTTCACATATAACAATAGTTATCAAGCTACTATTGGAATGGCTCCTTATGAGGCTTTGTATGGGAGAAAGTGCAGGACTCCATTGCATTGGGATGAAGTTGGAGAAAGAGCTATATTGGGGCCAGAAATAGTGCAACAGACAATCAACTTGATAGCAAAAGTCAAGGACAGAATGTTGACAGCACAGAGTCGACAGAAAAGCTACGCCGATAAGAGGCGTAGAGACTTGGAGTTTTAGGTAGGTGATCATGTGTTCTTGAAAGTGTCACCTTGGAAAGGAGTTTTGAGATTTGGGAAGAAAGGAAAGCTGAGCCCGAGATATATAGGACCTTTCGAGATCCTAGACAAGGTTGGAGCAAGAGCTTATCGATTAGCATTGCCTCCAAATCTAGAAGGAGTACACGACGTCTTCCATGTCTCGATGTTGAGGAAGTATATCTCAAATCCTTCCCATGTCATTCGTCATGAACCAGTTCAGTGGACGCCAGACTTGTCATATGAAGAGGTACCTATCCAAATTTTGGATACACAAGTCCGAAAGTTGAGAAACAAAGAGATCAAGATGGTAAAGGTCTTATGGCGCAATCACTTAGTGGAAGAGGCTACTTGGGAGACTGAACAAGATATGCGTAGCCGATACCCAAAATTATTTGGTGAGTCGAATTTCGAGGACAAAATTCTTTTAAGGAGGGTAGAGTTGTAAGGTCCAAATCCACTAAACTCACTTAGATGATTTTTAAATAATTTTTATGATTTTATACCATAAATTATTTAAGTTATGATTTAATGATTATGGTTTAATGATATAATTATTTTATGTTTAACGCTTTCAATTAAGTTTATGATTTCAGGGCGAGTTTGATTCTGGATTCATGGAACGAGACTAACCTATGCACGAGATCGTAAGAAATATTATTACGAGAATTTCAAGTATAATATTCATATGTTTATAATGTACGAACCAAGAAAGGAAATATTATCAGCCCGAGTCGAGACGTGTTGGGCTGACTGCGTTTTAGTAGCCGACACACATTACGTATTGAATTTTGATTATTGCACTCAACCACCACTTACCCCATCATCAATTGCATGTCTTCTTGACTTATTCATTCCTTCACTTCACGTTTCCTTCATCACTTTCTGCTTCCTTCTTCTTCTTGGTTCATCAATCGATTTCTTCAAGATCTTCACCATCCAAGTTCCAAATCTCGTTCGTGCCGTGGTTAGCTTGTTGCCAAAAATCCGGATCAACTCCATCTTCATTTCAAGGCAAGTTTTTCAACTAGTATTTTAAGGTTTTGAAACCCATTCAAGATTATAATTATTTTTATATGAAAATATGTATGTTGAGATATGTATGCATGATTTTCAAGAATTTCAAGAGCATGAAGTTTAGATTTTAAGGGTTTGAAGAGCATGTTATGTGATAGTATGAAATCGTGAAGTATACGTCGTTCTTGTCATGTTCTTGAATTTGATTCAAGAGCTACATGTTTCATCTAAGTTTTTATGTGTTCTTGAAGTTTCAAGGGATGTTTTATTTAAAGGATATAGCTGGAGGAGTAGAAAATATCATATTTTGAATTATTGAATTAGTTTGAGTGAAAGTTTTGAAATGTTACTTATGTTGGATTGTTCCGGATTAGCGGCACTTGTTACTATTTTGAAGATCAAAATTAGTGTAGTGATCCAAATTATATGAGGCCAATTGAATTTGAAAAACAACTTATTTATCTACAACTTTTATGTTTTGAGTTTTGTCAAAATCATTTTGGAAGATTGGTCAAAAGCATCCCAAAGTGTGTCGAGTGTTTTGATTTCCCGGCAGTGACACATCTGGGAAGAATGAGCATAACGTTTTACTGAAAATTCCAATTAAGGTGAAGTTTTCTGCATTAGAAATCCAAGATCAAGGGCTAAAACTTTCATGTTTACCACTTTTCCGAATTCCGACTGCAAAATAGAGTTTAAGAATGAACAAGCAGACCCATCAGCAGGGTATGCGCGCCCGCGCCCAAAAAGTAGCGCCCCCGCGCATGGCCTTCTGATTTGAAGCTTTATTTATGTTATTTTGGGGTCCTAAATTCATGGTTATGATCTTTAAAGGCTTATAAAGTATATTTAAGAATTCTTATGCAAAAAGTTTCAAGTTTTAAGTCAAGAACAACTTACGTGGATTGATTACGTTATGTGACGCATGTACATGTCTATGTTTCATTCATGAAACCTATGTTCAATATGAAAGTATGATTTTTATCACTTATGACGTGCATGAAGTTATCGAGTAAAGTTTAATGTTAATGAAAAGAAAGTTATGACAGAAATTACGATGATATGATGATGCTTCATAAGAAAATGATATGTTATAATGATATGATGATGAAATGAAAGATGATGAATCATGAATGAATAATTTTATGATGAAGCATGAAGATATGATATGTTGATGCATAAAAATATTTTGATGTTTTATGTGTTTTTGTGGTGGCAATACGGGACTGGTACTCCAGTTTGGGCTCCGGAGGGACCTTTCCAAATATGGCTCAATGTACGGGTTAGGTCCTCCGGGATGAGCTCCGGAGGGGCCTCCGAAAATGAAAGAATGTTACGAGGCGTAATGCCATATGATTGTTGATCAACAAGAAAAGATGAATGTGCCCATTATGACGGTTGCCACAATTTCGCATAATTCGTCACCAAATGATAAGTTTATATTATGTTATGTTATGTTATGTTATGTTATGTTATGTTATGTTATGTTACGTTTAATTGATAATTGAAATCTCATGATTTTTACTGCATACTCTTGCTGAGTCTTTAGACTCACTATACTTGAATGGTGCAGGTAATGAGGAAGACATTTATGCATATGTCGACGAGTTCAATGCCGGACATGAAGAAGAGCAAGGAGTCGGACCGGCGGGCGATGCATGAGTGTGTTATGTGATGAGTGTGTTACGTACTGAGTATGTTTGTGTCAAGTTAATGAACTAAATGTTGTTAGGTTAATTGAAGAAAATACGCTTTAATTGTTTCAAATTGTTATGATTTGGTTTGTAAACTATTTTGAAATGTTTTTAAGTAAGGTTTGATGTATGCATACATCTTTCAAAAATTTTCTTTTCCGCACAGTGTTTTATGGTCATGTTAGTTTGGTAACATCTTCATCGGTTGAGGGCGTTACAGATTTCCTCAGGGAGGTGGAGCTAGCTCTAGTGCTGCCGTCGCACTACCACCTCAACCCCATCGTCGCTCCCTCCCTGATTATATCAAAGATTTGACCGCTTTTTCTCATTATCAAAATGAGTACATGGTCGCGACTACTGCTCACCTCTAATCTGTGGAGGCCATGATCCGTGGGATTACCACTCAACTTGGTCTTGATGCATCCGCTTTCCCTGGAACTCAGTCGTATCCGCCACCGTTCCATTTTCAATATGCTGCCCCTTCTCGTGCATTTCAGAGTACTGCCACTACAAGAAAATATGGAAACAACAACATAGATATAACAACGCTTTGATCATGAAAGTATTGTTAAATGTTTTTTGTTGACCTTTAACAACGCTTTTAATTAAAAGCGTTGTCTATGAGCGCCATTTTCGTCTCAACGACAACACTTTTAATAAAAACGTTGTTAATTGTGTTGTTTAAAATGTCTACAACAACGATTATTATAAACGTCGTGGATGAGCGTGTTTTCAGAAATATATACATATACATGGATACACAAATATATACATTGAATGGATACATACACATATAATTAGTCTCTTTCTCTCTCCTTCCAAAAGCCATTCCCGCGATCCCCTTTCTCCCCGAACCCTAGCAGCCTCTCCATGTCGTCGATTTGCCTCCATAGCCTCTGGAAAGCTACCGGTTGAAGCTAGAAAAGGTAAGATATCGTACTTGGCTTCAATTTAATACCAAAATGTTGAGGAATCTCGGGCCAAAGCTCAAACCATCACGTCTCGTTCGCGATTGGAGCTGCGCAGGTTCTTGTTCTTTGTGACTGTGCTATTTTTGGTCGTCTCTTGGTTTTCCAGCTTCTCTCAATCGATCGTCTCTCCCTTTCACTCAATTGATCATCTCCCCTACTCTGCATTGCTCTGTCTGAAATTAGCCACCGAAAAACTACCAATTGCATAGTTGGTTCGACGCTGGGTAAGATTCTTCCTTTGCATGGAGCTCCTGTAGATTCTCTTTAGATGAAATCTGATTTCTGCTAAATCCTTTAACGTTTTTCATATTGTACATTGTGGTTCCTGAACTGCGAATGCTATTTTCGACCTTAGATGTATTTCAACTTCAGCATCCAAGTTGTTGCTCCCGATGCCTTTTGTCTATTCAAGATCTGAGCCATTAGATGTACCAGTTGAAATTTTATGATATTTTGGTATATTTTAAAATGAAATCGTGCTTATGAGAATGTTTTTTTAAATAATTCCTTTACTGATCTGTTTATGATCCTCCCTAAGAGAAAAATATTGGTTCCGATTATGCTTATTTTGATGGAAATCAATGTTCTATATTCGCAGCTTGTGAGAAAGTTCACATTAGCATTGTAGACTGATCAAGGGGGCCAAGTACGTCTACGCCGGAGACTCTCACTCCTCCGTAGATGCACGAGTCGACATCTCCAAGCTGGAGATAAAGGCTACGCTCAAACATCACCAAGTCGAAGGTGTCTCCTGGTTCATTCGGTTATTCGTAATGAGAGAAATCCGATTACGTGAATTTTATCACACTTTCTTGTGAATTTTTTTAAAATATTATTATTCTAATTGATATTGTGAATATATACATTCGGCAGTATGGTAATATATTGTGATCTAAAATAGAGTTGATTTCACGTTGAGTTTCTGGAGGTACTTTAACAAATAATGTTGCTTGGTTTTGTCTCTATTCATGTTTTACAGCAATGATTCTACTTTCTGTTTCATGATTTAGTGCAAGGAGTTTCTTTTTTAACGTTTCTCTTTTCTTTTTTTTGGTTAATTTACATTCATTTATATGGAGTAGTTGTTATTTGAATTCCAAGTTTGTGTCGTATAGCTTTTGAATTGCATCTTCACGGATGGAGATGCACCCTTGCCTCATATCACTTCTCGTTACCTGAGAATAAAGTAAGTGCTCGATAACTGTCATTATTAAAACTTTTGAACGATAAATCCCAGCAGCTACTTGGGTGTTTGATTATGAACATGAGAGGACATACATTTGCCAAACTCCCCACTGTTACTTGGTCAAGAGCCATTGTATCTTCAACACGGGTTATGTTTTGTAGTGTAGTATTATATGTGTGAGATTTATGAGGTTAAACAAACTAACGAGTGTACAGTGATGGTGATTCGCCGAAAAGGAAGAGATTCAAGTGATTATTTGAATTTGATTCTTTGTGTTCCTTCAAATGATATCATTAACTCTGTTAACAACTTTTACTATTTGGAGCTGATCCAGCAGTTTAGTCATGTCTACTTGATTTTATTTTTATAAATGTATATATCGCGATTTGATTTCGATGTTTACATATTTGTTTCTCATGATAAACTGAATTAGATGGCGATTCGTTGCTGCAGCAAAAAAGAGTAGGAAATTTTCCGCAGCAAAGTGTTTTGCTTTCAGATCAGAGCATCACCGACACATCACCTCCCAACTTGGTTTTCGAGTTGCGGTGGGCACTTGATTCTTTTTCCTAAACTTCTTGTTCTAGCTTTTGTTCCATGAGTTTAATTGTACAATTTATCTTGATTTCGTTTGCAGAAATAAACCAGAGGAAGTGGAGCAGCAGCTGAGTCCGAGGCCAAGAAAAACTCCGACTTTATCATCCAGCGAACGTGCATCTTTCCACTCTCAGGGCCCCAAGGTATGAGACTTTTCATGGGCTAAATTTTTTTTTTTTTCCTTTTCTTTTTACTCGATCTTTGAATTTGAAGAGTTTTTTTGGCTATTTACAAGCAATCTTGTTGATTTCAGCTGATTAAGAGGTTGTAATCGAGCTTAGGTAGAATATTGACAAAGCAAAGCTCGTTTTCCATCTGTGACTAGAATTGTTCAGCTGTGAAACCTCTGTTCTCTGCAGTGAAACCATTTTTATTTGGTACCTGCTCGATTAGTTTCTTATTCAAGGAATTTTAAGGTTGATTTCAGTCCCTAAATTATAAAGATTGAATTCTTTTTGCAAAATTGCGCCTCTATTGATTCGTGAAAACTGTTATTCTAGTTTTGCTGAGATTAAACCATGCATGCTAATGTGTAACTGTATACTCAAAGAATTTGCTGGAGTACTGTTCTTGATTCCTTTTTGACATGCTTGATACTGTCTTAATTCCAAGTTTGTTGGTTCCCCAAATGGGAGCGACTGGTGCAAGGCTAGATCTGATTTTTTTTTTCTTGCATTACTTGTTGGTTAATATCTTTTTGACATAACATTCATATATAAAATAAAATAAACCTCCTTGATTTTGTTTATTAAAAGAAAATTTTAAAAGTAATTTTGACATTTGTGTTATATATTTTATGTTCCGCTCTACTAGTAAATATTTAATTGTCTAGGTTTTTTAATGGAGAGTGCGACGAGACAAAGATGAAGAACATGATATTTGCACTTTGCCCCCTCTTTTTCATTCTCCTTCCGAACTTTTTCCCTTCCCTCTTCTCTCCCTTGTCCCGTGCGTTTCCTTCACTCCTCTCTGTATGCAATTCTTCAATTTCTCACTTTTAGTTTCATTTGCATTATTTTTTAACTCTGAATTTTTCATTCATTTTTTTTCTTTTTCAGGAATGGAATGCTCTGAAGCCCATGCACTTGAATTTACTGAATGGTGCTATGCAAGGAGTGATTGTGCGCCTTGTTTTCCTCTTTACGTATTTTCCGTTTAATTTGAGTGGATAATTATTGATCTAATGCAATTCTTTTTTTGGGAACAGTCTGACGATTATAGATCGAGGGTGGTGTGGTCTCCTTTTCCTGATCAAGGATTGAATCCATGTCAGGACTTCTTCAAGTCTCAGAGTACGTGCTTCATTAAATTATTGTGTTGGAACGTTATGCCACCAATACTAGGATCAAAGATCTCTGTTTTAGATTTTCTTACATTTTTTTCCTTAAAAAATTAATTCGATAAGAAGCATTTATAATCTTGTAATTCCAGTCCTCTTCTTTGAAATTCCAGCACGAGTTTAAAATTTCACGCTGATGGTTTAGATATCTAAATTTCGTGTGAAATCCTTTCGTCGTACCTAAGATCTGCCGAAAAGATCCAGGGGTTATATTCAGGTGTTTCTCGACGGAGGACTGAATCAACAGAGAATGGGGGTATGCAAATTCTTACCTAATTCTCTGTATTTTTTAGTAAGTATGAGGACTAAATACAGTTTCATATCGAAGTGGGTAGTTTTATTTCTTCTTCTTCTTCTTTTTATTCTTTCTTTCTTCAAATATTTTTTATGTTGTCGTTGTTGCTAAAATATTCATTTTATTGAGCTGGAAATTGTCCCACGAAATAGTGTTGCTAGTTTTTATTTTTTACTTGTTTCATTTTCGAATCTAATGTATGGTGACATGGATTTATCGTGTTTTGTTAGGTACATATTCTTCTGTACAAAGAGGTTCCTTTGAGGAAATTTAAGAGGTCTGATTCTGTATAGCGTCGTATCCGCAGACCTTTCACTGTTTTTGAAATGGAAGCCCTAGTTCAGGCTGTTGAGAAACTTGGGACATGACGGTATGTTTGGTGAAACTATATGCTAAAATTATATGATTAAGGGTATGGTGATACATGATTGCTGAAACCTTTACGAAGATAGTTTCACACATAATACATCATATTTTTTGGCTTCCTTAACTATTTTGTTTGTTTTGGGGTCATAGTTGCCCCATACTTAAACATAGTTTCTCAAGTGAACGCAATATGAGGACTAATATAGCCAAAATTTAGTCCAATTCATGCTTGCGTTGCGTTGTATGAATAAATTTTTCATACTCAATCTTCTTTCCTTAATTCCTTTTAGCATTGTACAAATTTATATTTATGTATTTGAGTGGACTTTGTGCCTCCTTGCTCTGTTCTGGATTTAAGTTCCATATTTTACTGAAATCTATTGTTTCGATCTAGATTTATAGGGAGATTTGAGAAAGGTATGGAGTGGAGTACTCTGAAGTTGAGATATATAGGCATGATTATGGTCAACCTTGGGGTAAATATAGCCAGGTCTCATTCTCTCTTCTCTGTGAATTGTAATGAAGTTTAAATATTTAAGTTTATTTTTCATTTTTATCTATTCATATTTGTTTTATGTTTGTTTGTTCTTATTTTTAATAATTTACAGTATGGAGATACAAATTAAAGAAAAATATATTTTGGGGTTTTGATGAAAGCTCGAGACGCTAACATGTGCTGAAGGGAATATTCAAAGTTTCTCGAGACTAATTCATAGTTTTTTACTAGTGTTTATTGAATTAGAATTCTATTATTTTTTATATTCGAATGATTATAAAATTGGACGATTGTATATTAAATTTTATTTTACAAATTTTTTATTTTTGAGTGATTTATAATATTGAAAATTTGTGAATTAAATTTTAATTTTTTTTGTTTTTTATTCGAAAAAGGACAAAGCTTTTTTCGCGTTGTCTACGTGGCTGAAAAAGCGTTGTTAAAGCTAGTGTTGTAAAAAAGCCCGCTCAACGACAACGCTTTTTCCACGTTGTTTTTTCTCAAAACGACAACGCGGAAAAAGGGGATAATTAATGAATACGTCCCTAAAGTTTTCTAACTTTTTCAAAAATATACTAACACTTTTTTCGTTCCCAATTACGTCCCTCTTTTAATAAAAAGTTTCCCTGATATGTCCTCCAAACTAAAAATTTCCTATACTACCCTTATATTGATATTTTGTATTAAATTTTCCTTATGTCTCAAAATTATGGTATCAAAGCCTAGGTAATTTTATTCAGATTTTATATTATTCATTAAATCATACTTTTCTTTGTTGATGAAGAGATTTTCAACAAACCATAGATTCAAACGAGAGTTTGAACCAGAAGGATTTCATTTACATGAAATCCCATAAAAAAGTGAATCTATTTAAAATAGATTCTTTACAACAAAAGTTAAAAATACTTGGGTCTTTTATACGCTCTGAAGAGATTAAAAAATATGATTTCTAATTCTCAATTTTTTAGAAATTACACCAGATTCCTCTAAAATCTCCGGAGATCTTAGAGAAATTCAAAAGACGGTACAGTATTACAGTATTTCTTAGAGAAACAAGAAGAAATTTTTGGAAATCTAAAAATCTTCAAACAAAAATCATAAATCTAGAACACACCTCTGGTTCTAGAAAAAGAAATACACGAGGAAGGTTACCACTCTCGTTTGGTACCGAACATTTGCTACATCAGAAAGGTAAAACCAAAATGGTACAAAACCTTTAACTGATGAAGAAATAATGATTAATCTTATAAAAGCAGTATCAGAGAAAAAAACTATCTGATGACTACTTTAGAAAGATTAAATCTCGATGATCTACAAGATCTTGCATATTCATTTGCGAATCTCAAAGTAGTAGATCTAAAAATGAATTCCCCTGAGGGTGAACAACTCATAGGGAATCCTCCAAGATATGTGGTTAAAACAAAAGAACCACATAGTGAGTTCCATGTTGGGGAAAATTCACATTCAGTAGGAACCAGGTCAAGAAGGAGTAAGATACCACTACATCAAACTTCTTATGGAAAAACTGTTTTAGATCCGATACATCCTTAAGGGGTTATGTTAAACCTTGATGTTCTGGACTTCAAAAAACAGAGAAGATCTCATAGATGATTGGACATCAGCTATAAGCATAGCAGCAGGAACTTTAGATCTCAATAAAGAAGTATTTATCAAACTTCTGGAAATGATTCTAATGGGATCTGTTAAGATAGCTTGGGAAATGACCATACCAGAGACTAAAGAATCAGTCTTAGCAGGAGAATCTCTAAGAAAAAATGGAGGAAGAATGGCCACCCTATTCAAGGCACAATTTATAGGAGTGGATTATTATAATAATCAAGATACAGAGAAGAAAAGAAGATATACTCAAACTCTATATAGTATCGAATTGCACGATATTTGTTTAGTTAATGAATACATTATGTAATTCACTAAATACAGATGAAATTCGGGAGTCGAGGAAAATATAGCTATTCAGCTATTTTTTGCAAAGATGCCAAGTTTCTGGAGAGAAATGTTGATAAAATAACACGTTTCAGGTAATCCAGATACATTGGCAAAAAGATAAGGGGTGTTAATAAGCATACTCCTCTATGTTGTAGAGAAAATGATCTCCCTACGGTTATTGGGGGTAGATCACACGGATTTAAGAGGAGGAGATTCAGAAATAATCCCTACAATAAAAAAATGAGAAGTTCTTGGAAACAAAGAACATTTTGGTCCAAACAAAAGGCCAGATCCTATAGATCGGAAAAAAGAAGTGGACCTACAAGAACATCCCCAGCAACAAGCTCATCACAAAGCAGGGGAAGAACACCATCTAGAAGAACTTTCAGAGAACTCATATAAGAGCAAGTGAAAGTTTCAAGGATTGCAACTGCTGGACATGTGGAGCAAGAGGACATATATCTACAAACTATCCAGAAAAAGAGAAAAAAAAAGGAGTTAAACTCTTTGAAGCAACACCGGATATGGATGATGCGGTCTTCTTTCAAGATCTACTCCAAGTATATCAATCTGAGGATATCCCCTCAGATGAAAGTATATACGAAGAAGAGATATTATTTAGCCAAGAAGGATATGAGGATGAATCTGAATCAGAATCAGAATAAGGAAGGAGTGTTTTGACATGAATCACATGAGAGTTTGACTGGGTTTTTTAGTCAAACCATGATATCTCATAATATGGTCTAAAGGATTATGAGAGAAAATCCAACATTACAGAAGTACCAATGATTTTCGGCATGACAAGTAAAAAGAGTCTTAGGAAACCTAGGGCTTAGACAAAGGAGACATCATTTGATTTACAAAGTATCCAGAAGGGAAATGGCAATCCCTATGGAGTTGACGAGTAATCAAATAGAGATGCAGTTAATTTCTTTTGAAGAAATAAGAGAGGAATTGCAAAAGCTGAAAAGTGAGGTAGCAAGGACGATGTCTTATATTCATATTGGAGCAATCCAAATAATGATCAAGGCAAATTTTAAAGAAGGAATATATTCACCTATAGATATCGTAGTATGCGATAAAAGAATTGAGAATATTCAAGATGCTGTTCTGGGTACTATCTCAGGAAATCTATGTGCAGGAAAAATTGTAGGAGTTATTTATTCGAGAATAGCCTACAATTTAGCTGACAGAGACTTTAGTCGAGCCTTGACGTTGCATCAAAACTTCAAGGAAAAAATATTAATGAAGGAAGGTAATACGCCATATTCTATTACATATCAAATTTCATATGCTCTTTCTAATACTCACCATTCTGAATTATTTATTAGAAATGAGTTTATTGAAATCCCAGAGATTTTTGGGAAAGTTGCTCAAGCAATATACCCGGAAAGAATCGAGTTTCCTTTAATATAGGAAACATACATTCAAATTCAAGATAAGCCGGTTCTATACAGAGACCTTAAAATAGAACCCCGAAGGTTATCTTTCCAAGGAGACCGAATGACAAGTCGAAGGTGGGAAAAATCTCCTATTCAAAAAATGCTACCAGAATAAAAAGAAGTTTTCTATAATAGGAAAATTTAGATCTCCAGAATGATGGAAAGAAGTGAAAATAGTGTTCGATATTACAATTCATCGGAACCAATTCCCTTGTAACTCGATTTACTATTTAGAAAAATGGGAAAAAGGAACTTACCAAGGAGTGATAAATGTTGGAGAATTGGAAGTTCAAGTTAGTGGAATTCCAGGAAAAGAAGTAGATCAGCTCATTCTTGGCCTAGAGTTTCTTGAGGACCATAAATCCTGGAAACGCTTTGAAAAAGGAATAGAGTTTATGACAAAAGGAAAAACTTGGAATTCAATAAAATTCTACAAGATGGCTAATCTAGAAAATTGGGTAAGGGATAATCCCCTAACCAGATTTGAAAACTATGTTCACAAACAGAGAAAGAAAAAAATCTTGAAGTTAGTAAATCATGAACATGATTTACTAGAACTCATTGAAGAAGTATAAAGAAGTAACCATACTCTACCTTCTGAGGCCTTAGAAAAACTAAGGGTGAATAGTCTTAATCGAATTACTGAGTTACAACACAACCTGTTAAAGATGGCGGGGCCATTTAGTAATTCCTTTAAAAAATGACAAGAAGTCCTTTCTCTATATACATTCCGATAGGGATGTTCTATGAACAATATAAGGCTGAATACTTTGCAGCCTATATTGATTCAGGAGTAGGAATTTGTACAGCAAAAAGAGGAGTCTTCCCTACAGATTGTGAAGAAGAATTGCCAAAAATTGCTGGACGAGATTTCTCGAAAAGAATTCTTATTCTCTGTAGAGAAATAAAACAAGAAGAACTCCTTATGGGAGGCACAGGTTAGACTCCTTGGTACAAGGTAAAGACACCACCAATATATTTCCATGATACAGGAGCCGATATCTTGTTGGAAATATTTGTTTACAAATGTTTAAAAAGTATACACAAGATAACGAGTTAAGACGACTTATGTTTACTACCATTTGTGAACATAAGATTATCGTTCAACGACTCAAAATGGCCTTTTATCGACAAATGCCGATAATGTTCCGCAGCCAGCGTGGTGATAGAGGTCAACTTTTTCACCCAAAGATGAAAGATTCTAGGAAATTTGGAGAAACCATGTTAAAAATAACAAGAGAACAAGAACTTCAAATAGAAGATATGTATCTTCTCAAGGTAACTCTAACCCACAGGGATATAGAGTTGAAGAACAATGTATCCCTTGAAAATGTAAAAAATAGGCTCAAAGAAAGTTATGATGAGCATTCTTTGGCATGGTGAGATAGAAATCAACTCAAAGCTAGCCTTACTTTAAAGGAAGGCAAAGAATATGAGTTCGTTAGATATAAGTCTATCCCGATAAACGTAACAGATCAAAGGGATATGAGAATGCTTATGAAGGAACATTTAGACCTTGGTCTAATAAAAAAAGGAGTGTCACCATATAGCAGTTTGGGTTTTCTGGTCAGAAATCATGGTGAAATAAAAAAAGGCTTGGCAAACCCAGGTTAGTTATTAACTACCAAGGAATTAATAAAATCCTGGAGTTTGATGGGTATTTCATACCCAGTAGAGAACATCTAATTAGTTGTGTAGGAAATGCTAGAATGTTCTCAAAATTTGATTGTAAATCTGGATTTTACCAGATTCGGATGGAAGAAGGCAGTAAGAAATTCACAGTCTTCTCTACACCACAAGGACATTATATTTGGGAAGTTATGCCTATGTGATTGGCTAATGCGCCCCAAATATTTCAAAGAAAGATGGATAATCTGTTTAAAGATTATTTCAACTTCATGTTTGCTTATATTGATGACATTCTTATAGCATCAAAAAACATAGATGAACATGTTAAACATTTAGAGATTTTCTCTAAAATTTGTAAACAAGAAGGACTAGTTTTATCTGAAAAGAAAGCAGTCATAGTAACAAGGAAAATTAAATTCCTTGGCATTGAGATTGATGAATCTGGAATAATTCTACAACCCCATATTGTGGAAAAGGTACAGAATTTTCCAGATAAACTCAAAAACGTAAAACAACTCCAAAGTTTTCTTGGAGTAGTTAATTTTGCAGGAATGTTCATAAACAGCCTAGCGATGTACAGGAAGGTGTTCAGTCCTTTATTAAAAAGGATTCTAGTATATGGACCGATGAACATATTAAAGGGGTAAACCAACTAAATGAGATATGTAAGAAACTCCCGAAAATGGCTATACCCGTAGATGAAGATGATTTGGTGTTATTTACAGATGTCAGCGATGATTGGTGGGCTGCAGTCCTTACTAATCTCACTCCAGATGGGGAGGTACCATGCAGATACTGTGGCGGCCTTTTTACAGAATCTGAGGGTATCAAATGACATATCAACGAAAAGAAATTTTACGCAGTTAAAAAGGCTTTTGAGAAATGGCCTTTATTTTTACTTGCTAAAAAATTTACTTTAAAAGTTGATAATTCCCAGGTAAAAACTTTCTTAAAAAATAAAATTGAATCTAAACCAGAGAAAGCTAGATTATTAAGATTGCAAGCTTTATGTCAAAATTATATTTTTGATATTGTTATTATTAAATCTCATGAAAATATTCTTGCATATTTTTTAACAAGAGATGGAAGGTGGTGACGTGGATTTCATCATGAAAATGCAGAGGCATCTCAGGGAACACCTTGGGTTGCTTCAAACCGAGTCCAACCAGTTAGCCATTAATGCTGAAATGGCCAGCAGGTTACAACAAGCTGATCGATCAAAGTATCTAATCAAATTACAGGATGTATTCAAGCTCAAACTCAACTATGAGCTGCTATTCAAGGGCCAATTGTGAGGGCTATAGAGAAACCATTGGTTTCTCATAAACAAAAAATGCTAATACCATTGGTTTTACAAGAACAATAAATACAGCCATCGGTTGTGAAATAAGATGTTGAGGATTCCAAAACTCAAGAAACAAGTGCTAATCTATCATCAGCTTTTGATGATCTAGATAAACCAACAATTGATGAGGATAACTCATCAAGTCAACCCTCCGCCTCTGGGGTAAAAGATGAATAGATCAATCTTAGGCCCAACACAGATAAGGGCAAATCTAAGATTGATACTAACCCAGCTGTTATTTTTCCATTTCAGGTTTATCAACAAAGGTGGGAGAAATTAAGTACAAGGGGTGAAATTAACCCGAACACTTACAGGGTTGATGTTGTAGGGATATATCAAGGGTTTGGCTAAATATTAATGTCAACCCTAAGGATGTAAAGCTATAGTATGAAATTGGGGCTCTAGACTCAGTTTATACAACTTCACCAGGCTTCCAGGAGATATCACAGCTACCAAAATGGATTCAGAAAGCAGTCCAAGAAACATGGGAAAATAATGACTATTTGTCCAGAGGAGATGTGCTCGAGTTATACTTCTTTAGTGCAGCTCCAGAACCAACAGGGAAAGGATCACACGAGTCCTTTCTTTTCATCAAGATAAGGAGACCTGATATGAATAATCAAAGATTTATCAAGGATCCTATATCTGAAGAAATACCATTGGTGTCCACTTTCGGAGAGAATGAAATCTCAACCAGGTGGGCATGGGATATCTGGGTCTGTCTCACTGAGATGGACAAGGTCAAGTTTCCGTTCAAATTTTATCAAAATTCGGTGAATGGATCATTCCTGCTAAATACAATGACAGGAAAAACTATGACTTTTGCGGAAGAACTCTTCGAAAAGAAGAGAAACCTTTTGTGGAACAACAAGCTATCGGGGAGTAAAGAAACTCGCCAAAAATTTTGCAATATGGCTCATATCGGGATATGGTCAGAAAATATTTGCCCTGAATGTCCAAACCAAAAGGAGCCAGAATTTGGAAAAACCTTCAAACCCCGAACGGATCGGAGGGATTTTTCCGAGACTAGCAAAATTGGACAAGGACCACTGAAGACGCGCTTTCACAGGGGCCCACTTCAAAAGCAAAAGATGCCCCGACAAAATTAAAAAAGGCATGTGAGGATAATAAAGCCAAAAAAAAGTGGCAGACATGTGACTCCTGAACGAGTAAAAGATGTCATCAATAATGACATAAATAATTCAAGACAACTGCAATAAATAATGGCATAAATAATTCAAGACAGCTGTAAGATTCCCTGAAGTTTCTCGGTGAAACGAATGGAACTTCAGCTATACATACAGGCAGTTGAGGAAGCTGAAGACATCGATCATTTCCTTCAGTTTTCTTACAAATAAAAGAGTAGCTAAAATAGTTATCTCCTCCTCTTCAAAGGAGGTTGATTTATGTAATAATATGTTGTCTGAATAAATTTCCGAATCTCTTCCCTATCATGTTATTTTTATTTAAAAATTAAGTTTTTACTATACGCCTTAAGGTAGGAAACAAAATAAGGTTGTGCTAGCTGCTGCTGAAGGAGTCTATGTCAGGAACCATCGGTTGCGATCGCGTGGTTCGGTTGTGAGGAGCAACCTGTAAAACCCGGTGGACATAACCCGGCAACAGTGTGGTCAAAGAGGTAATTCGCTTTAATTTACTTACGGAAGCATGATGGGCTAAAGCTTATTATTAATAAATTGGTAAATAAAAAGCAGAATAGGTATTATTTAGTTTCAAGGACATGTTTGAGACACTTTTTAATTAATAAGGGATATTTTTAGGATACAAAAAACAAAAGGGATATAATTGGCTCGATAACGAAACTATAAGGATATATTTAGGAATTATCCCCGGAAAAAGCGTTGCCGTTGAGAAAAAAACGTTGTCTTTTCTAAAAAGACAACGCGGAAAAAGCGTTGTCGTTGAGCGGGTTTTTTTTTTACAACACTGGATTTAACAACGCTTTTTCAGCCACATAGACAAAGCGGAAAAAGCGTTGTCATTGACATTTTTTGTTGTAGTGTGCCGCCCCACCAGAGGCCGAGGAAGAGGAGGAGTAACCCAGGGGACTTTCGTTTTTCCTTTTTCGTATTGCATTTAGTTTCGTAGCATGTTTATGTTATCATTGTGTTGTTATTTTGTGCATTGAGGGCCATGATTTGGGTTAAGTAGGGGGGGGGGGGGTAGTCTAGCTTTTAATTCATTGCATTTTGTGTTGCTTATTCTCGTGCTTGCATTTTGTTGTTTTAGTTTTTGCATTCTGGTGTTTTAGTTTTATCTTGCATTGGTGTTGATTAGGATGATGAATGGGAGCCGATGATGATGTTGAAGTTGAAATTTGAATTTTGTGAAAATGTTGCTCTTGACTTGACATGAGAATTTGTAGGTTGACCCGTGAATATTTTTAAGCACTTATGTTAGACCAGTGAATTGTTTCTGCCTGTTTGATCATTGCAAAACAGTAGGTGTTTTGTGGATCTTAATTGTGTCCTGTGAATTATGATGATCCTCTAATATTGCATTTATGATCTTGGGCACACCAAAAGTTTTTTTTAAAAAAAATTGATACATTTTTTTTTTTGAAAAATTCAACTTCATCCGGGCTTGGAAAGGGATTGAAATCCTAATCACCAATCCATGGCTAATTTTGCGGATGATATGGGTTGATGCTCCATCCGGGCTATAGACGAGAGAATTGAAATCCTGATCCTATAAAAGTTATAGCTAAGATGCAGGTAATTATTGGGGCTAAATCAAAATCAGATGTAAAATCCGGAGGCGTGTAATTGATTATCTCAAGGGAGTTGTCTTTTGTTAGAGGTAGTTGAGAGAAATAGACACTTAAGAGTGAAACTTGCACTGATATGTCATAGGACGCTAAGCAATCTTGAAAAGTATTCTTTCTAATTAGTTGCATGTAACTGGAATGACATCGCACACACATACGTTCACGCTAAACCGAGGGTGTATTATGAAAAGTTGAGAGCATTAATGATTGTGGTTGTGCATGAACTTCTCTGAGGCTGTTACTTCCCATGAATTTTTCCTACTTTTGTTGTTCATTGTGTGTTTGTTGCATTGTCTGTCTTGCTCGAGGGCGAGAAAGACTCAAGTATGGGGGAATTGCTAACGACATTTTGTGTGCATGTTTTGGTTTTGTTTTTATATTTATTTTGCATGCATTTATATTGTTTTATAAGTTTTATTCATGATTTATTGCATGTGTGTGCATTTCACTTCTTAGTGCGCGAGCGCAAACGCGTACGGAGTTCTATTCTGGAAAGACTCTTTGTGCGGGAAGGAAACTTATTATTTGAAGATCTTGGGCATATAAATAGAAAATCTTCCATCAAATTAAGGGTTCGGAGTTCCAGAAACACAGAGAGGGTGGCTACAACACGTTTGGAGTGAAGATTCTCCCATCTTCTTCCTTTCTTTGAATTTTTATTTTTGATTCGTACTTTTTGTTGGGAATTATGTTTAGTTTTGAGTAGTCGTTTTCTTCGATCGAGGCCGCGAGATTGGGCCGAACAGATTGTTGTTGAATATTTGGATGTTGATTTGGGATTTTTCAGATTTTTATGAAGATTATTGATTGTTGGATTTATATTTTGTTCTCGTAAATAATCTGGTCAATTATTTGCTTGCATGTTAATTGATTCTAAGTTGAAAGATTAGAAATTATTTTTTATCATTCCAACAATTAACACAAAGTTAAATCGACTAGAAATAGTATTCGATTTTATTGTGTGGCTTTAGGTGAAAACTGAATTTTCACAATTCTCAATGCATTTGAATTTGATTAGAATTAATTAAAAATAATTAATCTGTCAATATTTGAATAGGTTTAACTGTTCTAGAAATAGACTGTTAAATAAATTAAGAGAATTCTCCATGATTTAAGATTAAATATGGATCATAGATTTACTACTTGTTTGCATAATGTGTTCGGTACCTGCGTGCGCCTTGATCGAATCTTTCTCTATTGAATTTATTACCTGAGTTCTTGCTACGTTCTTATTTTAATTTATTTTATTCATAATTAAATTACTAGTAAAATCTATTAAATCAACTTTTATTGCTTAGTCTAGATTAAGTTCAAATAATTATATTTTAGTAATCATAAAATTCAGTCTCTGTGGGTTCGACACTTGGACTCTCTGTCCACTTACTATTACTTGATCTAGTACGCTTGCTAGTATTATTTTTAAACCGAATTTTAAGCGGTCAGGGTCACAAATTTTCTGCAAGATTTAATATCAAAACGAAGCTTGTGACATGGAGAACAAAACCCCTCACACGATTCAGTTTTTCGGCAACGTACGGCGGCGAAGCACAACGGGTTTGCCAGGGGTTGCACTGAAACTTCGCAAAAGTGGTACTATTAGAAATATTACGTTGAGAGTTTTTCAAACGTATATTTATTTTTGAGTTTCGACGACCGGTGGAGGCTGACGAAGCCAAGAAGCGGTGGTGATGGTAAGAAGAGAAGTAGCAGGGAGAGAGAAGAAAAATCGGGAGATAGGAGGGATAAATAGTGATGAAGATGATAATTGTTTTCCAAATATAGTATGTGTTGTGCTATTGGTGTCATCTTTTACTATTTTGTGTTAAAATTCGACCCAGCTGATTTATTTTCAACAGTCGTGTGATGTTAAATTTAAATATTTATTTTAATCTCGTCATAAATCAAATATTTTCTAATACATATTTTTAAACATGCGATTAAACTATTTGACTTAATTATTTTAAATTCTTTCATTAAAATAATTATCTCTAATTAATTTCAAATAAAATATAATTAATACGGGCCTTACACTAAGACCCCACAAATAAACGAAAACCTAGACTTGTCAAACCATTGGGCTAACAATCTGCAGGGGCAAATGTTTGGTCCAATTCTCGCGGCCCAAATGGTAAAAGTAGAAGAAGGCAACCCAATGAAGAAGTAAGGTGAAGCACTTAATGGGCTAAAACGTGGGAAAAATGGAGAAGAGTGGCCACTGAAACTTGGAAAAGCGGCGAGAAACAACTGCAAAGATTATGGTAGAGAAAGGGATCATCAATCACAGACTCTCAAATTTACCGCACTTTTCTCGCAATTTCAAGTTGTTTTCATTTTCGTTTTTCAGATTACAGTACATGTCCTTAGCTTTATGTTTTTCTTTTAGTTTCTTCAAGTCTCCATTAATATATTTTCGCATTCTCATTTGTAAATTTCATTCATATTTGTTTCCTAGGTAGAAAGTTAATTTCGGTTGCTGTTATGAACGTTAAATTCCATATATTCACGCTTCTGTTGGTGTATTAATTTGTGTCCCACATAGGTTGGATAAATAACCTGGCCCTTTTTATATAGACAAGGGCAATCCTCACCTCTTGAGCTAGCTTTTGAGTTGAGTTAGGTCCAAGTCTTATTTCTAACATGGTATCAAAGCTCGGATTCCCGTTATGTGTTGGACGGCCCATAGTTGGCCTCACCCGTCCCATAGTTGGCCACCCGTTAATATCTCCACGCTCCAGTCGTTTCATTCCTGAGAGGAGAGGGGTGTGTTGGGCTTTTGAGGTGAGTTAGGTCCAAGTTTTATTTCTAACAGCTTCTGTAGTTAATTTATCATTCATCAGTGCTTAACCAGAGAGACTGAAACCGAAGATTGAACCGAGTCTCATAATTAGAACTTTGATTTATCGGTTAATTATATAATTCAGTCCTCAAACTTAAACAAAAATTAATGACCAGTCCCTGTCAGAAAAAAACTTTGTTTAAACTCCTGGGCCCACATGTTTTGTTTCGGATAAAATTCGGTACAAAACATGAAAAATATGGTACAAGTACATGATATTTGAGTATCAACTGTTTCAAATCTAGTACTAATATATGATTTTCGAATACTAAAAAATAATGATATTAATAAAACATTTATCTTATTTGGATAGAAATCGATACAAAACATTAAAAATATGGTACACATATATGATATTTGAGTACCCAATGTGTTAGATCTGGTACAAATATATGATTTTTGAGTACTCAAACATATGTTGCAAGTTTACATTAATAAAGATGTTTAGATTTTATATTCAAAATCTTATTTTTTGTACTTGATCTTGAACAATTAGTGCTCAAATATCATATAATTGTACCATATTTTTAATGTTTTGTACTCAATTTTATCCGAAAAAAATAATGTGAACCTAGGGAGTGCAAACAAATTATTTCTGACAAAGGACTGATTCTTAATTTAATTTTTGATTTAGGAACTGAATACCAATTCACCTTTGATTTATTGATTTATTTTATTGTTTTTGACACTCAATGTGCTTGGCACACCCCGCAACATACTCATTCCGTCATTTGCCATTTTTTGTGTGCAAACGACATGTAAATAGAAAATTCACTCATAAAAACCTTTTTACTAGAACATAGAAATTAGTAAATTCTTTTCCTGTCGAACGTACAATAGTAGAAGGATTACAAAACGCAACACAACAAATTTAAATCTTTTTTTTTTTTTGAAACAACCAAATTTAAATCTTGAAAACTCGCGTAAGCAAGAATATGAACCTGGGAAAAAAAAAAAGAAAAAAGAAAAAAGAAAAATCATTTTGGTGTTGTGGGGAAAAAACACCACCCAGAATACACTTTTTATACGTATGCATGTAAATAAATACATATATATAGATTGATTGACTTGAATGATGAATGGTGACATGGTATCAAGTTGGGTGTAAATGGGCTACAGAGTTTCACATTAACTGTAACAAGAGACAATCTGGGTGGTTTTTGGCGGTGCCGTAAAGTTTGGGAATGAACCATATAATACAAGACAGTGCAGGAGGATACATGTATGAAGTGGAAGGCCATGGTGAAAAATAAAGATGGCAGATCAATCAACTGTCCTCAGTTTCACCGCGAGGGGTCCCTTCGTTTCCGAAAGTTCTCTTGCTCATGTTTGATCGTTGTACTAGCCGAACCAACGCTTCAACCACTTCCGACATTGGAGGCCTGAACTCCGGTTCAGGCTGCCCACAACAGTAATTAACACATCAGAATAATTGGGAAAATACTGCAAGTGATCACGGAAATTCGAAAGGATGTATACAATAAATAAGTACCTGGACACAGAGAGCAATTGCGTCTGCAAAACGTGAGAGAGATTTGACAGGGAAAAGCCCTTTCAAAGCCGGATCAACCATCTTAGAGAGAGCATCAATATCATGGAGCAGGGGTGTTGCCCATCGAGCTAATGATTGCTCAGATCTCGGCCTCGTGCTGCATCGGAAAAAAGAGACACCAATGTATAATATATTGACATATTTTTGGAAACACTGCCTGCGTTGAGGCTCGCACTACCATTATGTTCTCATGTTACTTGAGAGTTTTGACATACCTATCAAAGGGTTTGCGTCCCGTAACAAGTTCTAACATCACGACCCCAAAACTATATACATCGCTCTTTATTGTATACTGACCAGATAAGGAAACCTCAGGGGCAAGGTAACCAGATGCCTGCAAATGCCAAGTTTCAAGATAAAAAAAATTAATATTTGCTAAAAATATGAGATACATTATAAGCTCATGATCCAGTATCTGAACTACTAAAACATAGTTCGAGTAGAGCCCTGCTAGACAGTCTTATAAGCGGCTTTATCATTGATCACAGATTACTTCGAATAGCATCATAGATGAGTGTTGTCAAAGCCTAAATCAAATATACCTGATCTGGTTCAAAAATAAAGTTTGCCGCTAATCCACAATCTGAAAGGTGAGGATTGAGCTCTGCATCAAGTAATATGTTTGACGATTTGAAATTTTTATGAACGAGCGATGGTGAACAAACTTCATGTAGGTACCTGCAGAGGACCTTCGTAAGTGACACGATAAAACACGTTGTTGACATTATAAAACTGATTATTTAACTTACTCAAGTGCTCTTGCAGTCCCTAACGAAATCTTGACACGATTGTTCCATGATAATGGCTTAACATATTCATCGGAAAGATGAAGAAATTCATGTAGAGAACCATTTCTATAAAACTCGTAAACGAGGAGGTGTTGTCCATGTTCAGAGCAATACCCCACCAATTCAGTTACATTAGGATGATGCAACCTCGAAATATCCAACACAATTTCCAGAAAATCTTTGGAATTGGGCAAAGCAGATGAATTTATTTTTTTCACAGCAACTACCTGTTTATAACCATGCGCATATTAGTTCTGTATCAACTCTATAGTACTATGTGAATATATTCAGAGTTCTCGCGAAATGAAAAATGAAAATCACATGATAGGCCTAAGTTAAAAAGATTAAAGAATGAGGTGCACCTTTTCATCATCCAATTGAGCTTGATAAACACGCCCAACAGATCCCTCGCCAATAAGATTTTCCACACTGAAACTGCCAGTAGCTATTTGCAAGTCAGCTACTGAATACAATTTAGAATTTATTGATGATGTACTGACTTTCTTCGTCGGAACAATGGGCTTTGCCGTGGCATCAGATTCATCAAATGATTTAGAACGATCAGCAGGAGGAGGTCTGAGGTTTATCACCACAGGAGTCTCAAAAATTTTCATGCTGACTGTGGATGAAGTTTGGACAGGTTTCATCTCTGCCGACTGGACGGTAGTGGTACCTTGAGCTTCCTGTGAAGCAAGGGGACTGAAAGGGCGATCAAGTTTCTCAACGTCCATGGATGACCTTCTGGACCTTCTTCTTATGATGAAGAACGCTACAATTGCTCCAACAATCAAAACCGATACAACAATTCCAGCAATGGCACCAGCACCTATACCAGATTTGCTACCAGCATCAGATGACCCACCAGTGCCTCCAGAATTGTGGTTTCTATTGGGCCTGCTGGCTGGAGGAGTACCAGGTGGAGGAGGAGGTGCAGGGCCAGAGTTCCAAGAGTTACCCTTTGAACTGTTAAATGAAGCACAAAGAGCACATATTACCGCGCTCTTCACAGGAACATGATACATATCAAAGTATATGAATTATGAGATGCTTACTGCAAGTTTATGCCTTTCAACTGCTCTGGTATCCATCCACTAAAATGATTATTTTCAACATTCCTAAGCAGATAAAAATAAATAAACTTGACATTGAATCTCTTGTTTTCATTGTTCACTAAAAGACTCCATGATTCGAGTAGAATTGTGGGTGTACAAATGGTAAACTCCAATAGAACTCACAAGTTCTCAAGTGGAAGATTTGAAAGGACGTCAATGGTTCCATTAAACTGATTGTCTTGCAAATACCTGTTTAAGTTCGTTGATGAGGATTCATATTGAAAAAGAAACAGAGAACTATATGACAATGCACATTGTACATACATATCAGTGATGCTTGTCAGTGCTTGGAAACTCTGAGGAAGATCGCCTGTAAAGGCATTAAAAGAAAGATCCCTGAAGCATAGACATTATTTATAAGATAGAATTCAGCCAACAGAAGGAAAAAACCCTCATATCCTAGTTCACAGACTGAGATGACCCATAAAATTAGATAACTTGGCAAAAATCAAAATATGCCAGCTAAAAAATTGGGAGAAAAGAAACAATTCTTGGAACGAAGTGATTGGTCTTACAATGTGGAGAGAGCAGAAAGCTTGCTGAAGTCTACACTCACTTCCTGCTGGAGTTGATTGTGACTTACATCACTGCAATTGCACAGAACCTTCATAATCAATCAGAATGCAAAAAGTTGAGACATTTCAAATTTTCTGAGGAAGAATTTTGAAATCTAGGCATGACTAACATGTATTTTAGGGAAGTCATTTGAGAGATATAATACGAAAGACGACCGTTTAGGTGGCAGCCTGCGAGGTTTCTGCATTATGAGTAACAAGATGAGATTGAAACACAACACCAAGAACGATATATTACACTGGAATGGATCATACAATTGTTCCGCATTTGGAGGAAGAAAATAAGGAAAGCTGCTTCCGAGATTATTGTTACTGACATCACTACAAAATGCCATCAGAAATTATTGTCAAGAAAGCTAAATTAATAATATAACTTAACAAACTCAAGAAAGTCTCGGCCTTACAAAATAGTAACTGATGTCAAACTTTGTAACTGGTATCCCAGTTCCCCAGATAGCCCAAGCCCTGATAACTTTCTGATGAAATACATACACCAAAAATGGGCATCAGGAAATGGCAAGTATTTTAAAGAATAATAAAAAAAATCCTTCAAAAATTAGGGGCTAATAATAAAATCACATTTCGGTGACTCTAGTTCCGGAGCATTTAACCCCATTCCAGGAATCTCCACAAGGATCTCCTCCATTCAAGCTCCATTTCGTGAGTTGCTGCGGTGAACGCAAACCACCATACATGGTATTGAGAGCAGAGACTGTGCATATACATATATAGTCAATTCATCAAATCATAACAAGTTATGCAATAGACCATGAATTACTTCTGAGATTTTTTCACATCAAGTCTAAAAATATATAATAGTTTAAAATTAACTGTTGCACAGCCAATATAGTGCAGTGTTACCATTGGCTAGTTAATGGCAATAACAGAAACAGTTATAAAATAAGTTAAATAACCACGACCTAAGGTAATCACTTTAAAACCTCAAAAAAATTATCAACTGAATTCAGCATGAGAATGAGAATGATCAAATATTAGCTTCTTCAAAATTATTATATAAATATAAATTAAGGCCACCGACAATCATTTTTTGCAGGACATCATCGTAAGCCCGTCTCTTAAGTTGTTCATATATAAATAGAGATATACATTTACCCAATAGAATCAAGTTTTGAACTACACATATTTGCATTAAAAAAATTTGGGCATGATTAATATACAACTAAATCAATGGCGAAATCTTGAACAACATGAAAAGCAAAAGAGCAACAATATTTAGCTTGTTTCATTATCAGATCAAATCAGACAAATACTTAATCATTACAAATCATTGAAAGGAGAAAAATCAAGAAACCAGTAACTATAACCTCTCAAGCATGAACAAAAGAGACATTCCAAGATATCTAGAAACCATCAACATCCTCCACACTTACACACAAATACACACGCAGAAAGTGAAAACATATGCTTTGATTCATGTATGTCGACGCAATATGCAAACCCATACACATGAAAAGCTTCAAAAAAATGTGCTGACCATCGTATGGATCTGTAGCTGCATTGGAGCAGCTCAGTCCAAAAAGTAGAATGCCAATGAACAGCGCCGCCGCCGCCATGGCCCCCTCCTCCACCTTTCTTCTTCTCATCGCTCTCTTTTCTTGATTCTTAGTTCACTCCACACCTCAAGAAAGGAAACCCAAAAGCCTGTCCGAGTTTTGGAACAAAAAGATTTCAACTTTATCAGTTCTCAAAAAAGTCACAGAGACAGACCATTCACAGCTTTATTATTATTATTATTATTATTATTATTATTAGTATTGGTATTGGTATTATTTTTTATGGTAGAGGAGGTGGAATTTATTTATGATGAAATATGGAGTATGATATATATTTTAATACTATAATATTAAGAAATTATAGCTTGTAAGAACCATCCTTTTGTGGACCCATTTTTTCTTAAAGAAAAGCTTGTAATTGTACGATCGATTACGAGAAAGAATCCAAAGTCATTGAGTTCCTCTCTCTCTCACTATTTTATATATTTGGTTTCCATCAATCAAGGTCGTAACAGTAGACTGTAGTATCCAATATTCTCTTCAGATATAGATAATTTATTTTTATAATCTCTAACTTTTTTTTTGAAAGTATATAATCTCTAACTCAAAATAACTAAAGTTAAGTAAGAATCATGGTAAAAGATCAGTCTACAACGCAAATTACTCTACTTTAATTATTTATAGAAAATGGTTGATCCCGAAGGGAATCTATTTCACATGAGTCAGATGTTTATTGGCTCATGCGAAAGTTAAATCGAGGGATGTGCACGAGCAACAGGAACCTGAAGAAGTGAGCAGCATGGTCAACCCCCAAAACATACCCCACAATATTTCAGCAGTACTTTAATTATTTATCTAATAATATATTGTTGTTTCTTTGTTCTTTCTCATAACTAAAAAGTCGGAGTTTGTAAACTAGAGTTTGACACGAATGATTTGAAAAGTTATATGTGAAATTTTATGGATTGTGTTTAGATTTAATGTGGGACTTTATGTCCGAATTTGGGTGCAGATGTTCCAGAACCTGTTGCAAAGAAAAGCTCGAAAGAATCCCTTGATAGAGGTGTGTACATGATTTGATTTATTGAAGGAACAATTGAATTTGTGTTGATGAAAATGGGAATGACTCGTGTCTGAAATATTTTGCAGATATTGCTCTTGCGAAACTCGAAGGTGACAAGAAGTTGGCGTACATCAAGGCTTGGGAGGAAAATGAAAAAGGCAAAGTGGAGAACAATTAAGGCTTTGATTTTTGCGCATATCACTTCTGAATTTCTTGTGAACAATTGTAAGAACTCGTGTTTCAGCTATGAAATGTGGAGGAGAATGGATTTCGATGGGACGAATTCTTGAATTTGAGAGATTTATGTAATTTTTTTTTTTTTGTATGAACTTGGAATTGTTTGAGATTGTGATCACAATTTAGTGTGATGGAACATGGCTCAAAAGAAGGTAGCAAATATAGCTTCATGGGAGAACACCAAGAAGGCATCTTTTGACGCCCAACTAAGAAAACTTTAGGTAAAAACACTCAACTTCTATTTGCCTGTTTGCATCTTCAAATTCTCGTGTGTTCTAAGGTAAATATTTTGGCTATAAAGATATTCATGATCATCACTTTTGGTTTACATGAAATCCAGAACAAAGTTTGAAAGTTATAAATATCAAATGTTGAGCCAGGCTTGTAATCTACAAGAAAAACTGGAGAAGAAGTCATATTATGCAGAAAGTGTGAAAAAAAAGGTGGCACTAATACACAAACAGGCAGAAGAGAAGAGAGCAACGGTTGAAGCTACACGTAAAGATGAGATATTCAAGGAAACGGATGTGGCTAATATGATGGGCATGTTTGTGTTGCATATTTTAATATCATTGTGTTGTTATTTTGCATGCATTTATGTGTTTTAATTAAGAATTGTGTTCATATTTCATACATCGTGTCTACATTACATTCTCCCATGTTTATTGTATAGGACGTAGCGTTTTGTCGAGGAAAATATGGAAAAGCTATTGCGCGAAAATGAATTACGGAGCAGCAATGATCAGAAAATTATATTTAATTTTTTAGAAGTCCAAATCCGATCTTCACCGTCCAGAATAAAGTTCAAGATGTTTTAAAGCAGTTGTCTAAATTTCATCTCAATCCGACGGCTAGATCTCCGGATATGAATTTTACAAAATCGCTGCTCGCTGGGAGAAAAGTTGCTCGCTCGATCCGCAACATCTTGCGGATCGAGCGGCCAAAAAAATTTGAAAACAGTAGGTTCGGAAAAGTTGCTCGCTCGATCCGCAACATCTTGCCGATCGAGCGAGACATGCTGTTCGGGAAAAAATCTGTAATTTAGGAATTTTTATTATTAAGGACTCTAGCCTTAATTAAAAGATATATCTCGAATTTTAGAGAGATATTGAGGGGGAAGAGAGGGGAGATGGCTGAAGAACACAGAGAAAACATCTGGCGGCTAGGTTTTATCTTTCTTGTTCTTAGATTTTAATTCTTCTTGTTTTTATTCTTGGTTGAGGAAGACGAACCCTTGAATTTATTTATCTTGTGAGATTCAGATTTTTATTGTTTGATTTTTATCAAGTATCAAGAATTATTCTGAATTGATTGATATGCTTGTGTATGAGATTTTTAGATTGGCCATTTTAGGATTTCATTATACAGTCAAATGCTAAATTAGAATTCAAATCCGTAATTGTTTGAATCCTCTGATTTGCGAAGTAACTATGATTAATATTTTCTGCTGTTGAATTTGTTAAATCGTAGGAATAATAATTGACTAGGCTAAATTCATCCGCTTGTGTATGGGTTGTCTAGCTTTATCAGTTTTACTAATTTGAATGCTACCGTGGATTTAAATCTGATCGCTGGTATTGGGTTAGTTTATGGGGTAAGGGTTAACTTAGACTACTGTTGTCTAGTTAACTAAAATTAAGGTGAAACATGAATTAAATTTTCAATGATGAATATTCGATGTGAATTAATTATTTTTAGAGAATCGATGATCGAGTGAATGATTTCAAGGGTGTAGTCGACCGATACCAAGTCTCGTTATTTATTGATCTTTCTTATTTTAATTCTTGCTTAGTAGTTTTTTAAATCCAAAAAATCCCCTTTTATTTATTTCCAGTATTTTTAAGAACACAAATAAATTTCACTTTTTTCGTGGGAACGATCCCTACTCTCGCTACTACATATTTATTTAGTTAATCTGAGTTGGGTTAATTTGGGCGCGACACGACTAAGTGTTACCAAATTTTGGCGCCGTTGCCGGGGAAAGGCGTTTAATTTATTTGTGTTTTTGTTTTTGTTTTTTTGTTTTTTATTATTATTCCTCCTAGTGCTACTCTGGTTTGTTTGTGCGTGCAGGTGAATCTTCGGAATTAGAAGAATTTCCATACGACTCAGAGATAGAAAGAATTTTGCATAGGCGAAGGAGGATTCTTGCGGTGTAATACTTTGAGATGTCAAATCTACAAGTATTCACAAGTTTTACCCAGCAACACGGAGAGCCTTTCTACGCAGCATGGAAGAGATTCAAGGATTTAGCAACCCTCTTCCGGTATCATGATTTTTCTAAATATTCTCTCCTTACATATTTTTTTGATGGTTTGGATGCAGTGACAAGAAGATGGGTAATTGATGGAGCTTTCACGGCCCGTATTTCAATATTTTGCCGAGATGATGATACCATGAGACACCTGTTGGATGATATGGCCGAGTTTGACTATTACTGGTATTCACACTCTCAATACCCGAATTTTACAGACCAACCATTTGAGCTTCAAAAGGAGGAGGGAAGTTGTTTGCAGTTGATCTTACATCTGCTAGAGGATATCATGAGCAAGCTTGTGGCATCGATTGTGGAATCTATAGAAGATCTGAAAAAGTCTAGATGCGACCTTGCGGAGCACATAGAGAATCTCAAGAGATCAATTCCCCAGGGACACGGAGAACAGGAAGTGAAGCAAGATACTCAAGCAGTGACCAACCCAATTTGGTTTGATGATGATTATTCAGAGAACCAGGATTGGGAGAGCGAATCAATTCCTACTGAAGATTTAGAGGTGTTTGAGTCTTCTCTTCTTGTTGAACATCAGCCGGAAGATGTACTGGAAGAAACAATGTATGATGGAGTACCAGTTTCGAAAGATTTTGGTTTCCAAGAGCCCACAGAGGTGTTCTCTTCTCATGTTTACCAGCCGCTATGGAGTGTTGCTGCGGTGACGAGCTTTAACTGTTTATATCTGGCCAAGCTTGAAGGCTTATGGAACCAAGACCCATTTGTAGTGTCATATGACACTTATTTTGGGCGTCAGCCGCTCTTTGAGCAGTGCTTCTAAGAGTCAAGCCGATGACTGAAAATCAGGCGCTGGCTGGGAGGCAACCCAGTGTCTTTTTCCTTTATTTCATTTTTTTTGTTTTTGTTTTGTTTTGTTTTGTTTTTTTTTGTTTTATTTTCTTTGTTTTCAGGAGCCTAGCCGCCCCATCTGCAGACCAATTTTCAATATGAGTCTCCCATTATTCAGCCTAAGGCCAAAGAGGACGACAACGCCAACACTTGAACCAGGGGAGTTTTGTTTTAATTTTGCATCTCGTTATCATTTTGTTATTTGTGTTTGTGTCGTTAGTACTAGAGCATTGAGGGCAATGCTTTGGTTAAGTGTGGGGGGAGTTCATTCGATGGTTTGTCATTTTGTTTGCATTCGTTTGTTGAGTATATGCATATAGTTCGTTCCGTATCATTTGTTAGTTTGTTAGTGTTTGTCGTGTTACATGAGTAGGATGATGATTGTTAGCCTATGATGAGATAGTTGAAAAATGATGATTTTTGAAAAAAAATTTAACTCTTGATCAGATTTGAGAAACCGTAGGTTGTTTGTTGAATATTCTTAAGCACGCATATTTAACCAGTAAAGTGTAGCGATGTATTAGATATTGTGGATGTCTGTTGGACCATTGCACGACAATAGGTGTTTGTGGAACTTGATAGTTTTTGAATCTTGATGATTTCTTTGATATGGCATAAACGATCTTGGGCGCACCTAGAAAAAAAAAATTTACAACTCCATCCGGGCCTGAAAAGGATTGAAATCCTAATCCTAAAAGATCAAATTCAAGGCTAAGTATGCGGATAAAATGGGGTTGATGCTCCATCCGGGCTATAGACGAGGGGATTGAAATTATAATCCTGTCTTAGTTATAGCTAAGTATGCAGGTAATTATTGGGGCTAAAGCAATACCGGGTGCAAAATCCGGATGTGCGTAATTATTCTCAAGGAAGTTGTGTTGTGTTGAAGGATTGTTGGGAGGAGAGTTCTTGATGGTGAAGCTTGCACTGAATTGTTATAGGTCGGCGAACAGTCTTGAAACTTTGTTGTTTTGAAGTTGCATGTAACTGGGATAACATGGCACACACACACGTTCGCATTCGACTGAAGGTTCATCATTGATGATTGAGAGTCGCTATGAACTTATTTTTAGATGAAAGTGGTTTTTTCTGAGGTTATTATGTGAGTGATTCGTCCTTACTTATGTGTTTGTTGTTGTTTCATTTTGTTTTTGCATGACTTGCTCGAGGGCGAGCAAGGATTAAGTGTGGGGGTATTTGATGGGCATGTTTGTGTTGCATATTTTAATATCATTGTGTTGTTATTTTGCATGCGTTTATGTGTTTTAATTAAGCATTGTGTTCATATTTCATACATCGTGTCTACATTACATTCTCCCATGTTTATTGTATAGGACGTAGCGTTTTGTCGAGGAAAATATGGAAAAGCTATTGCGCGAGAATGAATTACGGAGCAGCAATGATCAGAAAATCATATTTAATTTTATAGAAGTCCAAATCCAATCTCCACTGTCCAGAATAAAGTTCAAGATGTTTTAAAGCAGCTGTCCAAATTTCAGCTCAATCCGACGGCTAGATCTCCGGGATATGAATTTTACAAAATCGCTGCTCGCTGGGAGAAAAGTTGCTCGCTCGATCCGCAACATCTTGCGGATCGAGCGGCCAAAAAAATTTGAAAACAGTAGGTTCGGAAAAGTTGCTCGCTCGATCCGCAACATCTTGCCGATCGAGCGAGACATGCTGTTCGGGAAAAAATCTGTAATTTAGGAATTTTTATTATTAAGGACTCTAGCCTTAATTAAAAGATATATCTCGAATTTTAGAGAGATATTGAGGGGGAAGAGAGGGGAGACGGCTGAAGAACACAGAGAAAACATCTGGCGGCTAGGTTTATCTTTCTTGTTCTTAGATTTTAATTCTTCTTGTTTTTATTCTTGGTTGAGGAAGACGAACCCTTGAATTTATTTATCTTGTGAGATTCAGATTTTCATTGTTTGAATTTTATCAAGTATCAAGAATTATTCTGAATTGATTGATATACTTGTGTATGAGATTTTTAGATTGGCCATCTTAGGATTTCATTATACAGTCGAATGCTAAATTAGAATTCAAATCCGTAATTGTTTGAAACCTCTGATTTGCGAAGTAACTATGATTAATATTTTCTGCTGTTGAATTTGTTAAATCGTAGGAATAATAATTGACTAGGCTAAATTCATCCACTTGTGTATGGGTTGTCTAGCTTTATCAGTTTTACTAGTTTGAATGCTACCGTGGATTTAAATCTGATCGCTGGTATTGGATTAGTTTATGGGGTAAGGGTTAACTTAGACTGTTGTTGTCTAGTTAACTAAAATTAAAGTGAAACAGGAATTAAATTTCCAATGATGAATATTCGATGTGAATTAATTATTTTTAGAGAATCGATGATCGAGTGAATGATTTCAAGGGTGTAGTCGACCGATAACAAGTCTCGTTATTTATTGATCTTTCTTATTTTAATTCTTGCTTAGTAGTTTTTTAAATCCAAAAAATCCCCTTTTATTTATTTCCAGTATTTTTAAGAACACAAATAAATTTCACTTTCCTCGTGGGAACGATCCCTACTCTCGCTACTACATGTTTATTTAGTTAATCTGAGTTGGATTAATTTGGGCGCGACACGACTAAGTGTTACCATAATACATACCGTGCAACCAAGCAGATTCCTAAGAAATCTTTTCGATGCTTTTAAGGTGAAGTGTCTTGTGTTTAGCAAAGAATGACGTGCGAAGTTTCAGGATTCCCTTGTAAAGTTTGTTGCTTTGATATGATGTTTTGTAATACTGGAAAATTGTATATTAAATTTTATTTTAAAAATTTTAAATTTTGATTGATTTATAATATTGAAAATTTGTATATTAATTTTTTTTGTTTTTTATTTGAGAAACGACAACGGATTTAACCTGTTGCAAAACTGTTGTCGTAAGCCTCAAAAGACAACGGATTTAAACTGTTGCAAAACCATTGTCGTATTCTTCAAAGACAACAGATATAAACTGTTGCAAAACCGTTGTGATATGTCTCCAAAGACAACAAATATAAACTGTTGTTGTTGGACATGTTTCTTACAACACCAACAATTATAACGGTTTTAACCCCTCCTATCCGTTGTCTTTTTCCTTTTTTCTTGTAGTGATGGGTGAATGGTATCTTCATATCTGATGAAATTCTGGAAATGGTAGAAGAATCCCAAGTGGAAAACTCGGATTTTCAGGATAATGGCAAAAATCGAGTTGTTAGTTCGATGCATGAGGGACTGCAGCAGCTGGTGGTATATGATAATGTTGTGGACCAAGCTGAATAGGAGAAAACATATCTGGAAAATGATGGTTTTCAGAACATGGAACTTATTGGGAAGGAGGATGTTGTCCGTGGTGATGATGAGCAAAAGTTGCCTTTTTTGAATGAACAAATGCTTGGGGGATTACAACAGATGGTAGTGAGGTTGGGGTTAATATCAACGAGTGCCTCGTCAAGACTGGAAAATAGCATCAAGACTAAGCTATCTCATTCCCTATCTTTTAATCTATTGCATTTTATTTATAGTAGTAGATAATAAGAACATAACAGGGAATGTAAATAGATTTCACTCTTGACTCCTAGCCACACATGTCTCTCTTTGGATAGACATTTTCCACGAATCTATCCATACATCCAAATTTACTGATGGAATTTCTAGGACTACTGGATCAGTAGAAATTTTGCATAAAACCATGTATCACTTGATGAGTGAAAGAAGATGAATGCCCTTAGAACTAAAAATCTCTTCAGCTTTTGTTGCACCTAGTAGCCGCTTGTACTTCTCGTACTTGTGATCCCTCTCCTTAGGATAGACGGCCAAACAGATTTTGGCAAACTGGATATTTACCTCAAATAGATTTACCCTTAGTTGCAACTTCTCTCTTAACATATTTTTTTACGCATGAACACATCCATGATCAGTTATGGTGCATACAAACCTCTATTTCCTTTATAGATATAGATATCATTATAATTAATATGACTGTTGGCATGCTCACATTTTCCAATAACAAAACAGAGTGTCAGAAATATGAAAGGACTTCTAGCTTGAAGAAGTCAAAACTCTCAGACACATCAAATCAACGAAAGCAGACCAAAAGCTACAATTAGACAATTTCAAGACATCCTTGGCAGAACGAGAATAGAACAAGAGCAGCACAGTAGACCATGACTAGTTCTGAAAAACTGTCTACTTAATCAATCCAGACAAGTGAGACGATTAATATTTGAGCAAGACCAGAAGCTATAGGATCAACTATTGTTGACCATTGCAGCATATATCAGCAATAACAGAAGCAGAAGACAAAAATTAGAAATATCAGAATCCATCTCGAAGGAATAACTGAAAATAGGAGGAATTTCAGCATCTCAAACGATATTACAGATAATACAAACCTGGCGAACAACAATCGATCATTCAAGACTAAGATCTCTCATCCTTAATCTTTTTATTCCTTTTGTATATTTGTGTTTGCCATATAAGTTGCCTCTGTATGTATTTATGCATGAGTAAGTAACATTGTGTATAAAATGAAAGGATCATCTCAGTTAATAATAGTAAATATCATTCATAGATGTCGAATTACAATTTCTATCTCCATCTCTACCATCTCTTTCCAGAAATCTATCCAAGTGATCATTTCACCCTCTGGAAATATTTCACCAGAGAGAGAAAAGAGATTCAAAATTTGAAGTTGTCTTTTCAGTATCAGCAGACGAATACCTTCAGCACTTAGGACATACGCTGTGTTGGTATTGTTAAGCCTATGCTTGTACTTCTCAAGTTTTCTTCTCTCTTCTGGCCAAAGAAGTACAACGCCACGTGATTGCAATGCTATTACCTTCGCCTTGAGTACCTCAAGCTTCTGAAAAACGAAATCCTCAAACCTTTCTTTTGAGCTTCGATATCAGCAGACATTTTATACCTACCGTGTTGTGTAATTTAGTTTTATAGTTCAAAATGTTCTTTTTATAGACACATTCATAGTATACAAAGGGTTATATATATAAATGCTCACTCTTTCCAATGATGTGACATACATGCTTAGGAATATGAAGACTCTATCTCTCATTTGAAGCTGCAACAAACTACGATTCGCATGACAGAAAGATCTATCGCAATCCACATATTGAACCAGGGATAAATGCAGCAGCACATACTCAACTACTGAGAAACAACAATCGCTTACTATGATTAAGACTAAGCCTTCTTATCTTTTGATTATTTATATCGATTATACTTATTTATGTCTTAGAATGTTAATAGTTAGTCAAGTAGTTATCAATTGAAATAAATCAAAATAGGAGCAACATTATCAAGGAAACAGAATTCATTTATATTTGCCTCCTAAAATTACAAATTTTTCTTTCAACTCCATCCTCCACAACCTCACATAGATACCTAATTCACCAGCTAAAGCCCTTTGGTATCTTGGATGAGCAGCATGTTGGAACACGTTTTCAGATCAGTCAGATCTGATACCCGGAGCAGCGGAAGTTTAAAAATTTTTATTTTCTTATATGGAACGATTCCATATCATGGGTATCAAATCCTAACGATTAAATAAACAAGTAAAATAATAATAACAATTATAATTTTACCTCTTTAAGCTATGGCTTGATCAATGGACTCCAACAGATTAAAGCTGCTCTTGTTGTAAATCCCAGGAACTGATGACTCGCTCGATCAACTCCTGAATTAGGTCCACGAATAGAAAACTGAAACCCTCTGATTGATTGCACTAGAAATCAATCAGATGTTTATCGAAGAGATTTACAGATTTGATCTGTCAATTCAGAATGTAATTTTTCAAAAATCACAGATTGAATTCTCTCACAAAAGGGAGACAAGATTTTCGAAAATCCTCTTGATACACTCTCTCAAGATTTTCGAAAATTCCTTTTAATTTTAAGTGTGATTTTTGAAAACTGTAGATTAGTTGTGTAGTTCGAAAATCCCATCATCTACTATATATAATTTTTGTACTGGACTAACTTATATGTCTAATAGGACTCTAACTCCTTAGGGCCCATTAGTCATAACTTAAGCCCAACAAGCCAAGCCTGTTATTATAGAAATTAATATAAAATTCATCATGACTTCGATTGATAAACTGATTTCACCAATGTGCACAGAAACCATTTCTGCACCTTTTAAAGTCAAGATAACTTTTCTGAATTCGAATTCAGTGATTTCCAAAAATGCACATCCCTATGTCATTTTAGGAAACCTTACTCCCTTTGTTTTATTATAAGAAGTCCAACTTCTTTTTTGCCAAATTTAACTCTTTAAATTCAACTATCTCAACGGGGATTAGAAATCCATTACTTGTATAACCCTCAATGGTTCAGGGATACAGCTAGCCGTGGGCTCACAACTCCTTGTGACTCGGAACAACAATTTCCGACTTACCCATCGAATCATGGTAAGAGCACCTAGCAACATCGCCCCATGATTCCCTAGGTATCACTGATAGTGCCTGCAAGAACCAATAGGTTTTGGTTAGCGTACAGTACGGTCCCTTCATCCATATATCCCGATCGAATCAACAACCATTGGTACATCGAGAGTCGTTCGATATTCGATAACTATGCAATGCATCTTGAAGATCAAATAGTGACATCGCATGTGCTACTAGGAAACCAAGTAACCTAAAGCACATCATGTACTCTGGCCAGAGATTTGTCACACTAATATCTCCTCAGATCGCATAGGATATCCACACTCGCAAGAGTGTGGTGAATCCTTGACAACAAAGCATTGACTCCTATATGTGTCGTAATTGTACCCAATCTCGACACCTGATGACCCTCATAGAGTCGGTAAACGAGTCAAAGTACAGTACTAGCATATAGAGTCTCCATGATGTTTCAAGTAGTAAGGACTAATGGTGTACAACCAAAACCGCGGACTTATCCACTCAATTAATGATAACCACTTGGAAATTCCGGATAGGGTAGTTCGATCATCCATCATATGAATATCCATTTGCATGCTTCGAACATCTCTATGTTCCATACCAATGAAACGTGATACTTGTCATCGCAAATGCTAGTCTCAATTTCGAGCGATCCTTATCATTATTTGCGGACGGCTCAATTGACTAGAAACTATTTAGAATATACAGTGCTTATAAGATGTGTTTCATGATAGTCATCCAAATGTACTATCACATCTTACATGCACTCTAGTATGTTCAAGGTCTTTATCTAAATATCGTATAGTACGTCACAACATAATAATATGATAATAGATAAAGTAAATGCCAATATAAAAGTGTAAATTACATTAAACAAATATTGTTTATACATAGAGTCATAAAAGCCCTTAGCCACAAGTTGGCTAACCGGGCACCCACTCTTTCAATCTCCCACTTGCCCTAAAGCCAACTAGTCCTACTATGCAGTTCCATTGCTTCGCGATGTTTGTCAAATAATGGTCATGGAAAGGGCTTAGTAAGTGGATCAGCGATATTGTCTACAGAGGCCACTCTCTCGATAGTGATGTCTCCTCTTTTCACGATCTTCCGGATGATGTGGTATTTCCTTAGTATGTGTTTGGATCTTTGATGAGACCTTGGTTACTTTGCCTGAGCAATGGCACCAGTGTTGTCACAGTACACCGGGACTGGACCAACAGCTTCAGGAATTACCCCCAACTCTTGGACGAAATTCCTCATCCAAACGGCATCTTTAGCATCAGCTGATGCTGCAATGTATTCTGCCTCAGTGGTGGAATCCGTTGTGGTGTCCTGCTTGGAACTCTTCCAAGAGACAGAACCGCCATTGAGCATGAATACAAATCCAGAGGTTGATTTCGAGTCATCCACGTACTTTGGAAGCTAGAGTCGTTATAGCCTTCCAATTTCAATTCTCTTCCCCCATAAACCATGAATATATTCTTAGTCCTTCTCAAGTGCTTAAGAATATCCTTCACAACTTTCCAATGAATTTGACCTGGATTGACTTGATATCTGACCGTGACACTCAGAGCATAGGCCACATCCGGTTTGGTAGATATCATCCCATACATGATACTCCCTATGGCTGACGAATATGGTATGCGTGTCATTTTCTCTATCTCTTCGTCAGTCTTGGGAGACATAGACTTGGATAGAGAAACTCCATGACACATAGGTAGATGTCCTCTCTTGGACTCATCCATAGAAAACATTTTCAATATGGTGTCGATGTAGGTTGCTTGAGTGAGTCCTATCATTCTCTTAGATCTATCTCTATAGATCTGTATTCCTAGAATATAAGACGCCTCACCTAAGTCCTTCATCGAGAATCTAATATCTTTGTTGACTGCAACATCCCTACATCATTCCCAATGAGTAGGATGTCATCAACATAAAGTACTAAGAATCTCACAGCATCCTTAACTACTTTCTTGTATACGCACGGTTCCTCCGGGTTCTTGATGAAACCAAAGTCCTTTATTGTTTCATCAAATTTCTGGTTCCAACTTCTTGATGCCTGTTTGAAACCATAAATTGATCTCTAAAGCTTGCATACCTTATGCTCGCTTCCCATGGATGTGAATCCTTCGGGCTGCATCATATAGATCTCTTCCTTAATGTTTCCATTAAGAAATGCAGTCTTCACATCCATTTGCCATATCTCATAGTCATACCAAGCTTCTATGACAATTAGGATTCTTATGGACTTGAACATTGAGACTGGTGAAAAAGTTTCATCATAGTCAACACCTTGTCTTTGAGTATAACCTTTTGCTACCAATCGTGCCTTGTAGGTCAGTACCTTACCATCAGGCCCAAGTTTTCTCTTGTAGATCCATTTACACCCTATTGGAACAATTCCATCGGGATGATCTACTAAAAACCAAACTTGGTTTGTATGCATCGAGTCTATTTCCGACTGCATAGCTTCAAGCCATAAATTCGAATCAGCATCAGAAATTGCTTCCTTGAAGGTTCTTGGATCACATCTAATGCCGGGTTCACTTTGATCCCCTTCAAGAAGCAGACCATATCGAATAGGAGGTCTAGAAGTCCTCTTGGATCTTCTAGGAATAGGCGTGTCATCTATAGGTTCCTGAGGTGTGGGAACGTTATTTTGTATTTTGGGTCTCGAATTTCTTCGAGTTCCATCATCTTGCCTTTCTTATCAAGTAAGAACTCCTTCTCCATGAAGGTGGAATTCCTTGAAACAAACACTTTTGTTTCAGTAGGATGATAAAAATAATATTCGATTGAATTCTTCGGATACCCTACAAAATAACATAAGGTGGATCGACTATCCAACTTATCTTCCACTGTCTGCTTCACGTAAGCAGGAAATCCCCAAATCCTTAAGTATGAATACTTAGGAGCTTTGTCATTCCATAACTCGTATGGAGTTTTATTCACTGCTTTAGTGTGGATATTGTTCAACAACAATACCGCCGTTTCAAGTGCATAGCCCCAAAATGAAGGTGGGAGCTCAGTGAATCTCATCATAGATCAAACCATGTCCTACAAAGTTCGATTGCGACGCTCCGAAACACCATTTAGCTGAGGTGTCATAGGAGGAGTCCACTGAGAGAGAATCCCATTCTCTTTTAGATAGCCCAAAAACTCGGTACTTAAGTTTCTCCACCTTGATTCGATCGAAGTGCTTTAATACTCTTACCTAGTTTGTTTTCTACTTCAGCCTTGAATTCTTTGAACTTTTTAAATGATCTAGACTTATATTTGATCAAATATAAATACCCATACCTAGAATAATCATCAGTAAAGGTAATGAAGTAGGTGTGACCAAATTTAGTACCAATACTAAATGGGCCGCAAACATCTGTATGGATCAAATCCAACAGATTTTGACTATGCTCAGGTTTTCCTTTGAAAGGAGTTTTAGTCATTTTACCTTTTAGGCAGGACTCACAAGTTGGTAGAGAGTTAATATCAAACATATCAAACATGCCCTCTCCCACTAGCTTGTTCATCCTCCTTGAGGTTCGAGGATCTCGATCTGATACTATTGATTTAGGCACACCGTGTAATCTCACCACGTCTCTGATATAGATATTGGTCATCTGGTCATGACGATACGTCATCTGATAAGGAATAAAACAGGCAGACTTAGTCAATCTATCTATCACGACCCAAACTGCATCACATCCTCTCGAAGATCTCGGTAGTCTTGTGACAAAATCCATAGTGATATGATCCCATTTCCATTCAGGAACTGCTAAACTGTGCAGTAAACCACTTGGTTGTTTCCTTTCAGCCTTTATCTGTTGACAGTTTAAACATCTAGATACAAACTTTGTCACATCAGCTTTCATTCTTTTCCACCAAAACTGTTGTTTCAGATCATTATACATTTTTCTGCCCCCTGGATGGATACTAAACTTACTGCAATGAGCTTCCTTCAGAATTTGTTGTCTCAATTCTGCAATATCAGGTACCACAATATGTCGATTAACAAACAATATTCCATCCATACTAACCTGAAACTCTGACTCATGTCCAGTTCTAACTCTTTCAATTGAATTCTGAATGTTTTGATTAGCTTTCTGAGCTTCTTTAATTCGAACAAACAACTCTGGCTCAGCTGTGATTCCATAAACCCGTACATGTTGTATATCTGTCTCAAAATCCAGACCAGAAACACAGCAATCTTCAATCAACTTAGAGACACGCATAGTAGATAAAGATAAATCACATACCTTCTCAGTGCATCAGCCGCTGCATTAGACTTCCCTGGATAATACTTAATTTCACAGTCAAAATCTTTCAGCAAGTCTAACCAACGTCTTTGTCTCATATTTAACTCAGCTTGAGAAAACAGATACTTCAAGCTTTTATGATCAGAGAATATCTCAAAAGTCTCACCATATAAATAATGACGCCAAATCTTTAATGCAAAGACAATAGCTGCAAGCTCTAGATCATGTACTGGATATTTGATCTCATGAGGTTTCAATTGCCTGGAAGCATATGCTATCACATGACCTCGCTGCATCAAAATACAATCTAAACCCTTGTGAGAAGCGTCAAAATAAACAGTAAAACCACATGTACCTGATGGAATAGATAATACAGGTGCACTAGTCAATCGTTTCTTCAATTCCACAAAACTAGCTTCACATTCATGTGTCCAAATAAACGGAGTATTCTTTTGTGTTAACTGGGTAATCGGCTTCGCAATGCTAGAAAATCCTGCAATAAATCAGCGATAATACCCGGCTAAACCCATGAAACTACGAATCTCAGGTACGGACGTAGGTCTAGGCCAGTTAATAACCGCCTCTACCTTACTAGGATCAACTGATATACCGTCTCCTGAAATAACATGGCCAAGAAAAATAACTCTGTCCAACCAAAACTCACATTTGGACAGCTTAGCATACAAGTGCTCAGTTCTAAAAATCTGCAAAACAATCATCAAATGCTCTGCATGCTCAGTCTTATTTTTAGAATATATCAGAATATCATCAATAAAAATGATAACAAACTCGTCTAAGTACTTCTGAAATATTCTATTCATTAAACCCATAAAGACAGCAGGAGCATTTGTTAAACCGAATGGCATTACTATAAACTCATAATGGCCATATCTCATTCGAAAAGCAGTTTTAGACACATCTGATTCTCTGACCCTCAACTGGTGATAACCAGACCTCAAATAGATCTTTGAATAAACGGAAGAACCCTGTAATTGATCAAACAAGTCATCTATTTGAGGTAATGGATATCTATTCTTTACCGTGACCTGATTTAATTGGCGCTAGTCGATACATAATCTCATAGACCCGTCCTTTTTCCTTACAAACAAAATCGGAGCACCCCAAGGTGACACACTTGGCCTAATGTAACCTTTGTTCAGCAAATCTTAAAGTTGATCTTTCAACTCTTTCAGTTCAAGTGGTGCCATCCTATAAGGAGCTTTAGAGATGGGCAAAGTACCTGGTACCAACTCAATACTGAAATCAATCTCACGCATTGGAGGCAATCCCGGTATTTCATATTGAAAAATATCTGCAAACTCACATACAACAGAAATATCCGCCAATACAGGACTAGCTTTCAACACATCCAATGCATAAACTAGAAATCCTTCTGCACCAGTCTGCAATAACTGTTCCATAGATAAGCTAGAAATCAAAGGAATCTTAGCACGAGAACCCTTACCGAAGAATTTTCAATCATCTGTCATGTCTGGTCTAAATCTGACAATCTTATGAAAACAGTCAACTGTGGCCCTGTACTTGGTTAGTGTATCGATGCCAATAATACAATCAAAATCAGACATACCAAGTACTATGCAATCAAGCTCAATTGCATTACTTTCAAACTGTAACTCACAACCCCTGACTATACTTGCAGATGTCTTATCTTTTCCCATGGGCGATGAGATAGAAAATACAGAAGACAAATGCTCAACAAGCAAAGCATGCAATGTAACAAATTTTTCAGCTATAAAAGTATGTGATGCTCCAGTGTCAATCAACACATAAGCAGGATAACCAGAGAGAATACAATTACCTGCAATCACATTGTCTGGTGCTGCCTGTGCCTAATCTTCTGTCAATGCAAAGACTCTAGCTGGCTATCGTGAAGGTTGGGCTACACTCTGACTTTCTCCCTGTCGACTCTGAGCTGGTCTACCTGAATATTGGAAGGAATGCACAGCAGGAGCTTGTCTGTCAGCTTGAGTTGCTCCTTGCGATGGTCCACGTCTAGGACACACTCTAGCATAATGTCCAGGCCGGTTGCAGAGATTACAAGTTGCAGAAACTCCTTTGCAAGCATCACTAGAATGTCTTCCCCCACACTTGCTACAAAACCAACCTGTATACCCTGAACCCTGACTTGATCCATATGACTTTGAACCACTAGAACTAGAGGAACTACTTCCTGGCTTCTTGAACTGTTTACCTTTGGGCCTAAACCGATCTCTTTTGTTGCTACTGCTGCCACCTCCTTCTTACCTGCTTTGCTGTTGAGGAAAGGATGCTTGAGGTTGTATTGGTGGTGGATGTGGCTGTGAATATGGTTGAGGCTTGAAGGAAATTCCTTTCTATCTAAATATACCAGCTTCAGCACCCTTGGCTTTATCAAGAGCATCAGCAAGATTATTAGGTCGCCCCGCATTGACCAAGGTAAAGACATCAGGATTAAGACCATTGATGAATTGATCGGCCTTCGTTTCCTCATTATCCGCAATATGAGGTGCAAAACGGAGTAAAGTAGAAAACTTCGCAACATAATCTTCAATGCACATATTACCCTGTTGCAAATTAGCAAACTCCGCTCCCTTGTCTTTTCTGTATGACTGAGGAAAGAAACATTTGAAAAACTCATCTTTAAACACATTCCAGGTAATAACAGTACCTCGATTTTCCAACGCTTTCTTAGTCATAATCCACCAACTTTTTGCCACGTCATGCAACTGATGGATAACCAATCTAACTCGTTGATCATCAGTATAATAAATGGATTCAAACAGTTGCTCGATATCATCAAGCCAACTTTCACATGCTACGGAATCCTCAGTACCATGCAGACTAGGTGGTTTGAATGACTGAAATCGCTTCAACAACACCTCCATCGGATTAGCAGTAGTATCCATTGGAGTAACAGTAGTACTTCCTTGCTCAGTCATATGTACTGGAGGAATATTAGGAATGATTCGAGGAGGAACTTGTTCATTTAGAGGTACTTGCTCAGTCGGTGGTGTCTGTGGATTAATACGACCACTGCGAAGAGGTAAAGATCGAGGAGGCATAGCTGATCACTGAGAGTAGACAACAAGTCAGCACATATCAACATCATATCTCAGTTCCAATATCTCATACTATTTAATCTCGTGAGCATGCCTTATTCCCATCACACAACACTTGATATTACATGTTTAGCAAGTAATTCATATAAACACATCCTTGCAATAAATAAACATGCTAGCATATAACAGTAAAGAGTAGAACATGCTCGAATCAAATTCACACCAACAAACCATGCATTAATCTCATGCATAATGAATTTAAGCGACTCCATCTACCCCGCTCAGCTTCTAATGTCGAATCAAGACAACTTAAGCTCTGATACCAAACAATGTAGAGACCTCGGGTGCTAATCAAATATTATAGGGTGATTAATAATTAAAATATTTAATCTGCAATACCGAACATTTGGCGACGCAAAACCTTACATTTGGCGACGCAAAAACACGTTGCAAAAAGATCAAATTTTTTTTTTTTAATACCGGTTTGACGCGCGGGCGCGCCTAAGGCTCGGGCCAAGGCACTCAAAGTGCCTTGGTTAGGCGCGGGCGCGCCTCCTGGCTGGGCGGGCGCGCCTAGGCCTCGGGTACCACTCCAAAACAGCTGAAAAATGAAGGTTTTGCCCCTGTTTTGAAACTCAAACACCATCTAACATTTCAAACATGATTCATGCTTAAAAATATAAACAAAATCATGCATAACCATGAGCTAATCAAGCAACAAACATGGAACTTAAAATACAACCCACAAAATCTTACAATCTCTTGTTCTTGACAAACATACATATCTATATGTTCAAAAGTTCTAAGTACTAAACAAACTCAAGTTCTTGGTAGCACTTTTACATTCTTAGCCCGGAACGCCACTTCTCTAAACTTCCAATCGCTCAAGACCTCCTACGACTCGGCCCTGCATCTTATGTTGCAATGCACACACAAAACAAAACAACAACCGGATACACCGGTAAGTATAAAACTTAGTATGAAACAACGGAAACACATATTGAAACATAGCTAACAAGTTTCATGCATTTCAATAGAAAAGACAATAGAAATTACAAGGCGATTAGCTATACAATAAGAGTTCCAAGCCTAGTGAACGACACGGTTTAGATGCTAGAACGCACCACTCATCATCAGGCTCAAGCTCATCACTGATGCTATAACCGAAGTCGAGATATCAATGCTACAAGCTCGTCATTGATATTTGATATCGAAGTTTATAACTCATCAACGATATTGTGGCAAAGCTTGAAGGAATGTTAAACTCTACAATCATGCTACAACACTCCAACAATTCATAATCAAAGATGTAAACATATAAAGCCAAGTAATCTGTGATTTAAGGGAATCGAGAAAATGAACTCGTCTCGACGAACATCCCCAACTTGATCATCGTTGTAGCATACCTTAGTCTTGATAAGAAATGAGCTAGATCCACAAGCTACAAAATACACAATTGCAATCACAAATCTGCTCAAGCTAAACTCAAGTATCAAAGTCTAAAGCTCACCAACTTTGATCAAATCTCTCCCGGTTCGAAACTAAAACTCCCGACGTCTATGTCCTTTGATTAAATCTGAAATTAATGGTATTCAAGACCATAACATCAGCAAGAATCTATTTATACCACAGCTCAATCATAAGGATTCAAAATTTATCAACTTCGTAAACCGGCGGCGTAACGGTAACAAAACCGATAACCAAAACTCACAACCAACAAGTCTAACCATCTTAACCAGCTTTTAAACATAATATATCAGCAAGATAGCATCATAAACCAGCCAAATCAGAGAGCATAATTTTCGAACAAGAGCTGGAAATTCATATCACTTTCCAACGATGTTTTTTCTTCGGCCCGACTTCGATACAATAACGCATACAAACTCAAGAACGCATAACCATAATCAAATTCCAAGCTCTCCCAACAACATATTTTCGAAATATACTGAATCAACATGATACTTACATCACAACGAAGCTCTTGTCGCAAGGATTTCAAAACCGTGCTCAGAATTTTATTCGGTTGGACGGATCTTGAGATACACAAAATTGAAGATGAAGAACTAACTTGCAATCTGAAATGAAGAAGGAATCGAGATGTTGCTTCTGAATTCTGATCCAAAGAAGATGATATACACGTACAAAGCTAGGACCAAGACATGTGTCATCCACTATTACAAGAAATTGCATTTTGGCCCTTCAAAACCTCACTATTTGCAATTCAATCCTTATGAAATATTTTAATTCAATTTCAATCCTAAATTATTTAAGAATATTAGAATTTAAACTCAAACTCCAAAATTCTCAAATTAAATATACTCAGATTAAAATTAAATAATCTCGGGCTTTACATGAAGAATCGTTATTGGGCTTGGCAAAGAGAGTTAGCACTTCATTAAACGCTAAAGAGAAGAGAGGAAGAGCAAACGCGCTACTCGTGTGTGACATTGAAGATTGAGAATTCGAACCATGTGCGCGCCCGCGCAGACATTTGAGTGCCCGCCCCATCGTGAGATTTCAGTGTTTTATTATTTTGGGCAAGTATTTTCTTGGGCTTTTATTGGGCTTTTGTGCACAGTATAAAAAGAGAATTGAAGTCAGATCAAAGGAAGAGCCGCCACACACATACTTAGCCGCACAATCAGAGAAAAGAATTAGAGAATTTGATCGTGTGATTTCTGAAGGAAAATCTGTGCCTTAATGGAAGAACAAATACGAAGATAGAGAGTCCGGACACGGCATCGCATCGACGGATTTGTTTTCTATCTTTTATTTAATTCTAATGTTTAATTTTCTGAACATGAATTATTTTTATCAGAATTTTATTATGAACTAAATATTTAGAGTCTAGAGGTCGGATGGAACCTAGTGAAGACACTTTCATGAATTTTTGATTTTATTGAATTGAGTTCATCTAGATTAATTGTGTTTCTAGATTTGAATGTATTTTCAATTTACTGGCCATAAATTGATTTGTAATATTTATTTGAATTCTGGCACTCGGGAGAGGGGATTTTGAATATGACCAATAGAAACAACACTGTTAATTATTTATATAGCTCGGGAGAGTGTATAATTTTAACAGAGCTCTTAAAAAGAACATTGTTTTGCATAGATCACTGCAAGTAGATTCTTAATAGGGATATTGGAATTGAATTGTAGTTGATAAACATTATTTGTTGCTCGAGAGAGGGAAATAATAAACTTAAGTGTTATTGGCTATTAATTGACTGGAATTCATTAAGAAACATTAATTAGGATTGATTGTTGTTGAAACCAGGTGAAATCTAAACCTCTAGACCATTTTTCCTCTGATTTATTAATCTCTGAAAATTGTGTGCGTGCTATAAAATCATCTGCTTATTTTTATTTTTCTGCAAACCTTTTGATCATTGATTTTCTAAATAAAATTGAGACTATTCTAATTACAAGTATTGAATATTTTCAATTTACTCCTTGTGGGAACGATACTTGATTCATCACTTCATTAAAACTTGACACTCGTACTTTTGCGAGTATTTTTCACAAGAAGTTTTTGGCGCGGTTGCCGGGGAGTAATTTTTGATTTTGTTTAGTCTTGTTACCAATTAGTCTAAGTTTTAATTTAGAGCTTTTATTATTTTATTTTAAGTTACTAATAAATTGATGTTGTTCTTAACTACAGTTTATGCGAAGATCTCAAAGCGCGAATTCTTTACTCTTTGTCCAGAGATCGAGCGAACTGCACGTGCTTTGAGAAGAGTGAGAAGAGAAGAACAACAAAACATGGCTGAATAAAATATTAATGAAATTCCCTTGGTGCCAATTAGAGAGCACTTCAGGCCGGTAATTCAGGCTCACTACTCTGGAATAGCTCGTGGAACTATCAATGCAAACAACTTTAAACTAAAGCCTGAATTGATAAACATGGTTCAGCAAAACCAATGTAATGGGAGCGCCACTGCTCATCCTCACCTACACCTACGCACTTTCTTGGAGATAACCGATACGGTAAAAATGGGAGGAGATGGCGGTCAAGTTTCTTGCAAAATATTTTTCACTTGCCAAATTCACCCAACTGAAGATCGAAATCAGCACCATCAGGAAGATGGATTCTGAACAACTCTATGAGGCATGGGAAAGGTACAAAGATTTAATTAGATGTTGTCCTAACCATAATTTTTCAGATTGGGAGGAAATAGAATTGTTCTATAATGGACTGAATGCACCTACAAGGATGTCTGTGGACTCTGCTTTTGAAGGTACCATATTTGCTAAGGATCCCGCTCAGTCTTATGATATGCTAGAACAGATGACAATCAATAGTTTTCAATGACCATCTGAGCGTATGAGAGTGAAGAAGACAGTTGGAGTGTATGTAGTGGATCCTCTCACATCTATCACTGCCCAATTATCTGCACTGACAATGCAAGTAGCTGCTTTGAATAAAGGGAATGTTGCAGATTCAACTGGAATTTCCATCGCCAGTGAAGGATCATATCCCCCAGAATAAGTGAATTATATAAATCCTAATGGCTACCGAGGTTATGGAAGCTACAAAGGTAATCCTTTGCCTAATACTTATCACCCAGGTTTGCGTAATCATGAAAATTTTTCTTATGCTAACAATAAAAATGTGTTGAATCCTCCGGGGTTCATTACAAATAATGGTGAGGATAAACCGTCTTTGGAGGATGTTGTTAGTACTTTCGTGCAGGAATCGAGTAAGAGGATGGCGAGGACTGAGACTCGCCTTGACAGTTTAGAGACACACGTGGCCAACATGGGCGCTGTGTTGCAATCCATGGAGACTAGCATTGGGCAGTTGGCGAACGCACTGAAAGATAATAACAGAGGTTAGTTCCCAAGCAATACGGAGGTGAATCCCATAGAACAGTGTAAGGCCATAGAGTTGAGGAGTGGGAAGCAAGTGGATAATGAAGAAGGCCAACCAGAGAGAAAGACATCTGAAAAAGTAGTTGTTGAAGAGAAGGAAGTCAAGGAGAATGAGCTTAAAACTGAGCAAAAACTGATGTACAAGCCTCCACTTCCATATCCGCACAGATTCAAGAAGAAGGCTTTGGAAGAGCAGTTCTCCAAATTTTTGGATATTTTTAAGAAGATTCATATCAACATTCCTTTTGTCGATGCTTTGGATCAGATTCCAAACTATGCGAAATTCATCAAGGAGGTAATGTCCAAGAAGAGGAGGCTGCTAGAGAACGAGATGGTGAATTTGACTGAAGAATGCAGTGTTGTGCTTCAAAAAAAGATGTCACAGAAGCTTAAGGATCCAGGGAGTTTTACTATTCCTTGTTCTATTGGTGGATCTCATTTTACTACTGCATTATGTGATTTAGGGGCCAGTATTAATTTAATGTCATTGTCTATTTACAGGGCCTTGGAGATGGAGAGATGAAATAGACCATGATCACATTGCAGTTGGCGGACAAGAGCATTACATATTGACTTGGTATTGTTGAAGATGTTTTAGTCAAGGTGGACAAATTTATATTTTTGGCGGATTTTGTTATCTTGGACATAGAAGCGGATCATGGTGCTCCACTGATTTTTGGGAGACCATTTGGGAGACCATTTTGGCCACTGCGGATGCAAAAATTGAAGTGAAAAAGGGTGAATTGTCGATGGGTGTGGAAAGAGAACGAGTGATTTTCAACTTATTTAGGAAGACACCAAATCCACCATTCGAGTAATTGTGCTTGATTGAGCCGGTTATGAAGTTAGAGGGTCGACAAAGGGCTGATATTGCGGTTGAGTAGACAAAGGAGAAAGCTCCAAGTTCACCAAAGAAAAAGACCACGAAAAAGAAGAAGGCAAAATTTAAAAAGTGTTTCGTGGAATATATTTGGCGTGTGAAAGAGAAGGGAAAGACCTAAAAATCGGTGAAAGTCGGGCTGAAGACTTTAAACCAAGCGCTACTTGGGAGGAAACTTAAGCTTTTTGCTTTATTTTAATTACTTTTATTTTCATTTTATTTAATTTTTGTTGATTAATTATTTTTAGCACATTATTATCAATTTTTGAAGTCTAATTCTTGTGAATTTTTAATTTTTTTCAGGCTTGGGAAACTCTAATTCGAAACAAAGGCGTGCCCGCCCTCTTAATGCGCGTGCCTGCTCTGCTCCTGAAAGAAATTGACGTTGAAGTGCGAAAAAACGGCGCGCCCGCGCCATTCCTTTCGAGTGCCCGCGCAGCCTCTTCGCGTCTTTTATGTCCAACAATGCACACTCAAGCGCAATCGCGCAGCTTATCCGCACACTCCAAGCGCAATCGCGCAGACCAATAGCGCAGCTCAAGGCGCCAACTAGCATCCTCACTAGCGCTAACTCCAACGCAAACGCGCATCTCAAACGTGCTACTTCACGCGGAATATATGTGCTTCAGAGATTAAATTAGGCATTTAATTTCTCTTTGCTCGTGGCTCTTTCACCTTCACAATTAAATCCACACAAGTTCTTGCCTATACAAATCCTCCGATCTACAAAATTGCAACATGACTGAGATTTGGGATTTCATCATAGCGGCGGCAGATGTGAATTTTTTTCTCTCAGTCATGCTCGAACCGAAACAGGGGCATCTTATAAATTTGTGCAGATTTCTTCTTGAATAGGTAAAAATCTCAAATTTTCTCTCCTATATTTAAGCCGTGTTAAAGTTATGATTTGAGGTAGTTGATTTCTTCGATTTGAGGTTTTGTGATTTTTTGAGGTAGTAGATTTTGATATCATTGAAAATGTGCACAACAAGTGTTTTTTGAAAAGTTTGGGATCAATTGTGCGTGAACTTGCTAAGCTTTGTGGTTGAAATTGTGATCTTTTGATTGAGGCATTTGATTTGTATTGAATTGTTGAGTTATAATGCCGCCAAAAACTAAAGAAAAGGGAGCGCTTTCTTCTTTTGCTGCACAATATGATCGACACCGTTTTTGGAATGCCAAGGCCGAGTCCTACTATGTTGAGTTGATGGAGAAGGGAATGCAGAAAGAACGGGGAATGAGCCAGAGAGATTATGATGCTCCAGCATTAATTGAATCTAGAAGAAGATGTTGGGAATCATTTGTCAAGAGTCTGCCAGTGGCTGTTATATCTTTAGTTCGTGAGTTCTACGCCAATCTAATGATCAAAGATGTGAATCTCAAAGTTCGAGTTAGAGGAAAATTGGTGGATTTTGACTGGAGCACAATTAATACTCTCTATTGAATGCCAAATATTGAAGAGGATGAGTATCAGGTATTCAAAAATGGTCCATTTCCCGATGATCTTGTACTTCAGACTTTATGTCATGATGGAGCGGAATGGAAGAAAAATGCAAAGCAAGAACCTGTTACATTTACATCTATCTTTCTTCGACGAGAAGCAAAGAACTGGCATGAGTTTGTGGCTGCCAGGATGTTTTCATCTGGGCATATATCAAATGTGACGAAGGCTAAGGCCACTCTTGTTTATTGCATTGTGACGGGGAGATCTGTTGATGCTGGTAAAGTGATCCAGGAGTCTATTATTGTTTTTGTTAGGGGATCCCCGACCATCACTATGCCCCCCTCGTCCTTGATTACAGGACTTTGCCGGTTAGCCGGTGTTGTGTGGGATGATATTGAGCAGCTTCTTGAGTTACGAGGCCTTATAAAAATTGTTAGTGCATTGAAACAAGATAAGAAGAAGAAGGCAACGAGTACTTATGAACAATCAGCTGAACCATCGCAGCCCTCTGAACCACTACCAGCCAGCACCTCCTTATTTGGAAGCCTCTATGTCACTACCGTCGCATCCGGCTGCTGAGTATTTTGCTCTGGATGATTCTAAGGCCGTGCTTGCTCAGATGAAGAAGCAGTGGAAGATGATGCGAGCTCATATGGAATACATGCATAATTTCACTGCAGCGCTCGCTAAGAATTATCCTCCCACAGATGTGCCTTATCCATCTCCTCCATAGTGGTCTCCTGATGATACTGTTGATGCTGCACCTTCTTTCCATGGAGATGATGATGATGACGCTGAGTCCTGATGCTTGGTGTCGAAGGTACGAGTTCTTGTTCTTTTTATTGCATTTAATCATTGAGGAAAATTATTTTAATAAGTTTGGGGGGGAGTAATTCAAATTTTGTGAATTTATGTTGTTTGATGTGTTGTGAGTTGTATTTTTGAAACGACCCTAACTCTCTAAATATAAATAAATATGCGGAAAATTTTTTTTTTTTTTAAAATAAAACTAAGTAAAATAGATGTACATACATGCCCATACATATATGCACAGAATAAATAGATTTTAAAATAAATAACTTAAATAAAAACAACCTTTAATAAATTAAATATCTGAGTCTAACATTTAATAAAATACTGACATGAGCAAAATAAATAAAATTTGCATGCACTGAAAATATTTGAATAAAAACATACAATAGTGTCAATTTACTGAAAATAAGTAAAAATGTGTAACATGATAAAATATTCAAAACATGCATATAGACTCAGACAACGGTCACGGGGTCACTGCATGTCCGCTCATAGGTCCTCGCCGCCGGTGGGTACTACGTCCTCCTCTACGTACTCACCTGCACCATACCAGTGTAGTGAGCCTAGAGGCCCAACATGCTAACATAACAAGGGTTTAAAATAATTTAAATCACTTTAATACTAATACATAACATATACATGAATGAGCATGCTTAAAAATATCATGAACATAACATAAACTTAAATTAAACTTAAATATCATAATAATACATAAACATTGTTGAGCAAAGTATTTTCTAACAACGCATGGTTGTATCCATAGTGTAACCTTAAATACATACATTAAATACTGATCAGCGTGGTAACCAACGTACGTGGCGGTGACGAATCACCTCTTAAATTGGATGTAAACTGCCCTTCAATAGTTCACATATGGGGACGAATCCCCCTTAAATTGTCACACTACTTCAACTTCCAACATAAAATTATTTTCTTTTGCTCAACCTTAAACATTAAATCATGCATAAAAATTATGTCATGAATGCATGTACTTAAATAAAATGTGTGTCCTTCATATATATTTAATTTAATTTCATACTAACATATAAATATTAAAAATAACTTCCATGCATAAAAATAATTAAATATATATTCAGAACACATGCAATTTCTCATGGGTTGTCCTGAACCGCTGACCCTAATACTCAAGCCCATTTTCTTAAATTCTGGCCCATTAACATTGAGACTGGCCCATTAACATACTTAAACTCATTAACAGCTTTCTAAGCCCAATAAATCAATTAAAGCCCATTAGCACATACTTGGCCCAATAACAACTTAATCTGGCCCAATGGGTCTAAAAGCCCAAAGACTGGCCCAATAATTTTCGTGGGCTCCAAAGCCCATAAAAATTATTGGACTAACTTAAAATAATTATTCAAGCCCATTAAAAAACTTAAATGTAGCCCATTAATTTAATTAATCTAATTAGCCCAATTAAAACACTTTAACTTAATAATTAACTTAAAAATAAAATACCCAAGCCCGACTAACTTAACCCGGACCCGAACCCACTAGACTTGACCCATGACTTACTGAAACCGACCCGAACCCATGACCCCACCCGGAAAGCACCTAGAACCCTAAAACCCGAAACTCTATCTCCCCTTGTGCTGCGGCCGTGAGCAGCCCTGAGCGGCTTTAGAAAAACTAACTGTGCCGCCTGCTCCGGCCACCTTTGGCCGTGAAACTACCGCCCATACTTAACCAACATCAAGACGGTTCTAATCCCACAAATTTTACCTCAAAGGGATCTCTGTAGAGGGAGAACGAACCAAAACAATCTACCCCTAGTTTCTGCTCACGCGCAGAACGCGACCAGAGGCTTCAGGCCATTCGGCCGCTCATCTCCGGCAACCACCGGCCGGAAAAATTACCTGTACAACCTTCCCCAAGGTCTTGGGGTTCTAACCCAATTGGAATCACCCTCAAACTCGTCTTCAACAGTGCACACGAACCATTCTCCTAAAACCGCTCAAACTGCAACCTGTTGCGCATCAGAAATAGATGGCTTTGGTTCCAGCCTGTTACACCCATAAAACCTGACCAATCTCGACCCTAGGGACCCTAACACACCCACCTAGACATGCACCAGCAGTTGGTCGTACCATGTTGGAAGAAAACGTGAGTCATGATCAAACAAATGCATAAACATGTCATGAACATCAAAACCGATCCTTAAATCTGAAAATTTGAAGCAAAATCGATGCTACACAATACACACTCTATAATATCTGATAGGTACAAAAATTTGGAAGAAAAACATGCCTTGCACCGTTAAAAGAAGAGGTAGGAGCGTGTAGAACGAATCCGGGACGACGGGACGAAAAACGATCAACTTTGGAGCTTCAAAGATTATGGCTATGGAGTTGAAGTTTTCTGTCAAAACTGTGGTGGAGGCTGATGAAGAAGGGTGGGAGGCGGCTAGGAAGAGTTTGATCGGTTAAAGATTTAGTTTAGGGTTAAATATTAGATAATTACTTAAAATACAAAACCTATTTAGATAATATACTATAAAATAATAATTAAACTATTACTAATAATAAAAAATCTGATGTAAAAGCATAAATCCCAAAATTATAATTTAAGGGATTTTTAAAATTTAATAAAAGTCATTAAAATGACTTATTTTGGCTAAAAATAAATATATAAATAAATACTAAAATTTTCTTGACAAAATACCTTAAAATATTATTTTAAGGCTCATATAGCTCATAATTTATTTTTGGCTAAATATTTTGGTATCTCGTCCGTCCACGGTCCCGTCTACGCGATCAAAACAATTAAATACTAAAAATCATAAAAATTTCAAATTATGGGTTAAATGCTTGAAAATAAATCTTAAAACATGCACAAATAATTCACATCATAATTTAACCAATAAATCTAAAATTTTAAATAAATAAATTTCTCTAATTATGCATGCGAATTTACGTACTAAAAATACTGGGTGTTACAATTTTAGTATATGCTGGTCGATGTGTTTTGGCATATTTTGAGTTTGTTTATGTGATTTTGAGTTAATTGAGTCAAGAAAGAATTGGATGCATGGCTAATGATGAGAAAATTTTTGTGTTATAATTGATTTCCATTCCATTACTGTCCACCTATTTAACCAAATTCTGATTTTTTAAAATGGAACCAATTAGCTGAACAATTTCCTATATAATCTGTGATTAATGCTTAAATCTAATTTTTTTAAACATACAAACATAGAGATGATTGAGACATTGTTTGGAATTTTGGGCCTAATTTTCGTTGAAAAGGTATATTTCCTTAGTTGCCCATTTGAGCCTACACATATATGAATATATGAGGTACAAAATTTAAAATTTGTTGAAAATCATCGTTTACTGCTGATGATTGTTATTTCTACACTGATTGAAATTCGTATCATTTAACTGTGGATTGAGACTTGTCTAGAACTAGTTCGGACACCGCTCGAGGCGAAATACGGGCATAACTATGATTAGGAATGATTTAGGCATTTTTTCTAAAAAAATTGTTTGTGCCTTTCAAGCTACCTATTGATGAATTATATCCCTAGTACCTTGTTTGAACCTTATTGAAAATCTAATGGCATGCATGTAAATGTGTGATAAACCCCCATTCGTCATCATTTCAAGGTCCTACATTTACTACCCATAAATAGCCTAAACACTATTTCCTACCTTTAAGGGAGTAATTTGAATGCTAAAATTTTATATGCTCCTAGTTTATATTTGTGAATATGAAATGGTGTGGTGGAGGAATTGAAAAGAAAAAGGTAGTAGAAAAAAAAAGATGAAAATGGGATTAAACAAGTTGAGGAAAAAAATGATGAATGAAAAAGTTGTGAAAAAATTGATGGTGAAAATAAAAATGAAATATCAATGAAGTGAAAAGATGTGTGAATTTTGAATGAAAAGGAGTGGAAATTAGAGATTGAGCATAAATTACTCCCTCTTTTGAATTTTTATTCCTTTTTTTGTAGCCATGAGCCAGGCTTGACATTATAAGCTGATTAAGTCATATTGACTGAGTCATAGTTGCCCAATATACTAATGGAGAGGGGTTGCAAGAATTTAGCCTATGGACTGTTGATAGACACGTTAATGAGTATGAATTTTTGATCGAAACACGCACACACTATTTTTATTTGAATTAACCTGATTGTGAGTGTTTTTTATTCCATATCCTATAATTGATCCTGTACTACCTTGAAAAGTCCTTATGATATATGAATGTGTGAATTGAACTTGGATAAGGGTTTTTTGAAACGTGAGTTGCGGAGATTGTAAGTTTATGCGGTTATCTAGTTATGATTAAAATTTTTAAGTGTTAGTAGGTTGGATGGCCGGGATTGGATCTGAATTTTTAAAATTATTGCTGAGGTCATTGCTCCATAATATTTCTTGACTATTTTTGTTGATGATTGATCGTTGGTTTGGTGATATGAGTTTTTGAGTTGTTTTGATAGTTTTGCTCGGGACTAGCAAAAGTCCAAGTTTGGGGGTATTTGATAAGTGTATTTTATACACTTAATTTAATTATGATTTTAATTGTTAAATGTTTATTTCGAGCAGATTTATGCTTTGTTTTGTTGTTTTTGTGCTTGCAGGGGAATTATTAAAATTTTGAAGAAAAGAGAAAAAATGAAAAGAAGAAGGATGTAAAGAAAAGAAAAAGAAAAGGAAAAAAAAGAAATTAAATGAAGAGTCGTTATTGGGCTTGACAAAGAGAGTTAGCACTTCATTAAACGCTAAAGAGAAGAGAGGAAGAGCAAACACGCTACTCGTGTGTGACATTGAAGATTGAGAATTCGAACCACGTGCGCGCCCGCGCAGGCATTTGAGCGCCCGCCCCGTCACAAGATTTCAGTGTTTTATTATTTCGGGCAAGTATTTTTTTGGACTTTTTTTGGGCTTTTGTGCACAATATAAAAGAGAATTGAAGTCAGATCAAAGGAAGAGCCGCCACACACATACTTATCCGCACATATCAGAGAAAAAAATTAGAGAATTTGATCGTGTTATTTCTGAAGGAAAATCTATGCCTTAATTGAAGAACAAATACGAAGATCGAGAGTCCGGACATGGCATCGCATCGACTGATTTGTTTTCTATCTTTTATTTAATTCTGATGTTTAATTTTCTGAACATGAATTATTTTTATCAAAATTTTATTATGAACTAACTTTTTAGAGTCTAGAGGTCGGATGGAACCTGGTGTAGACACTTTCATGAATTTTTGATTTTATTGAATTGAGTTCCTCTAGATTAATTGTGTTTTTAGATTTGAATGTCTTTTCAATTTACTGGCCATAAATTTATTTGTAATATTTATTTGAATTTTGGCACTCGGGAGAGTGGATTTTGAATAGGACCCAATAGAAACAACACTGTTAATTATTTATATAGCTCGGGAGAGTGTATAATTTTAACAGAGCTCTTAAAAAGAACATTGTTTTGTATAGATCACTGCAAGTAGATTCTTAATAGGGATATTGGAATTGAATTGTAGTTGATAAACATTATTTGTTGCTCGGGAGAGAGAAATAATAAACTTAAGTGTTTTTGGCTATTAATTGACTGAAACTCATGAAGATAAATTAATTAGGATTTATTGTTGTTGAAACCAGGTGAAATCTAAACCTCTAGACAATTTTTCCTTTGATTTATTAATCTCTGAAAATTGTGTGCGTGCTATAAAATCATCTGCTTATTTTTATTTTTATGCAAACCTTTTGATCATTGATTTTCTAAATAAAATTAAGACTATTCTAAATACAAGTATTGAATATTTTCAATTTACTCCTTGTGGGAACGATACTTGATTCATCATTTTATTAAAACTTGACACTCATACGCTTGCGAGTATTTTTCATAACAATAGTCTAATTACCTAGTCACATGTTTGTTGATTAATCACGAATCGAAAGAGAATTGATTAAATATAGCTTCAAAGATATCAATCAACATATGGTTAAACCGATTAAAAATAGTAATCGGTTTCAGTATGCGATTTTAGGTGAAAACTAAATTTTCATAAATTTTGAATGCGTTTGAGTTTGATTAGAATTAATTAGAAATAATTAATCCGTCCAACTTGAATAGGTTTAGCAAGTCTAGAAATAGATTGTTAAATAATATAGAAAAATTCACCGTGATTGGAATAAACATGATTTTCGGTCTGTGCCACGTGGATGCATAAATTAACTCGATATCTTCGTATGTCTTGATTGTCTCGTTTAAATTGAAATTATTCTTGAGCTCTAGTTGTTCGATAGTTTAAGATTCCTTTATTGTCTTAGTTTAATTGAATTTGTATTCAACTCATCATGCTACTTTTTATTATTCTGTTTAGATTAGGTAAAATAATTAAGTCTTGAACATTAACTACAGTCTCTGTGAGATCGATATTTGGACTTGTTGTTCATATACTATTATTTGACCTAGTCCACTTGCTAGATTTATTATCATCCGTAATCATCCGCCAGATATCCATCAATGTAGAAAATAAAAAAAGTCTAAAATAAAAATATTATTCTTTGACTAATTGGTATATAATGATATACAATTTTAATGATCGAGAGTTAAGTTAAAATATATAAATAAAACTAAAATATAATCATTTTGAAGTCATTAATTTTTTTTTCTTAAAATTTTAAAGTCATTAATTAATATGGTCATGATACACAAACAAAACAAAATAAGATGAATATTTATTGAAAAGAGCACATGAAAATTTAATGTCACGATAAATTAACAAATTAAATTATTTAAACAGTCCTAAGGAATACAAAGACAAATATGTAAATTCATAATGAAAAGTGCCACTTTTATATAGGAAATAGAATATATATCCATCAATGAGGAAAATAACAAAAAAATCAGAAATAAAAATATTATTCTTTGAAACATTGGTATATAAAAATATACAATTTTTATGATCAAAAGGTAAGTTAAAATAAAAAAATAAAACTAAAATATAATCAATTTTAAGTCATTAGTTTTTTTTCTTGAAACTTTGAAGTCAATAATTAATATGGTCATTATACACAAAACAAAATAAAAAATAGATGAATATTATTGAAACGAGCTCATGAAAATTTAATGTCCCACTAAATCAACAAATTAAATTATTTAAACAACCCTAAAGATTACAAGGACAAATATGTAAATTCAAAATGAAAATTGTCATATTTATAGAGAAAGAATAATAGATATCCATCGATGTAGAAAATTAAAAAAAAAATCAGAAATAAAAATATTATTCATTGACTAATTGGTATATAAAAATAAAAAAAATTATGATCAAGAGATAATTTTAAATAAATAATTAAATTTAAAATATTATCAATTTAAAGTCGTTAATGTTTTTCATGAAACTTTGAAGTCATTAATTAATATGTCATGATACAAAAAAAAAACACAAAAAACGATGAATATTTATTTAAACGAGCTCAAGAAAATTTAATGTCACACTAAATTAACAAATTAAATAACTTAAACATTCCTAAGGAATACAAAGAAAAATATGTAAATTCATAATGAAAAGTCCCATTTTTATATTAAAAAAAATAGAATAGATATCCATCAATGTAGAAAATAACTTGAAATAAAAATATTATTTTTTGGCTCATTGGTATATAAGGAAATACAAATTTTATGATCAAAAGTTAAGTTAAAATAAATAAATAAAATTAAAATATAATCAATTTGAAGTCATTAATTTTTTTATCTTGAAACTTTGAAGTCATTAATTAATATGCCCATGATACACAAAAAAAAAAACAAAAAATGATGAATATTTATTGAAACGAGTTTGAGAATTTAATATCACACTAAATTAATAAATTAAATTACTTAAACATTCTTCAGGAATACAAGGACAAATATGTAAATTCATAGTAAAAAGTGTCATTTTTATATAGAAAAAATAGAATAGATATCCGAAAAATTTAGAAATTAACAAAAAAATCAGAAATAAAAATATTATTCTTTGATTTGGTATATAAAGATATATAATTTTTATGATGAAGCGATAAGTTAAAATAAATAAATAAAACTAAAATATAATCAATTTGAAGTCATTAAATTTTTTTCTTGAAGCATTGAAGTCATTAATTTGACAATGAATATTTATTGAATGGAGCTCATGGAAATTTAATGTCACACTAAATTAACAAATTCAATTACTTAAACTGCCCTAAGGAATACAAGGAAAAATATATAAATTTATAATGAAAAATGAAACTTTTATATAGAAAATAGAATAGATATCCATCAATGTAGAAAATAAAAAATAATCATAAATAAAAATATTATTATTTGACTAATTGGTATATAAAGATATACAATTTTTATGATCAAGAGGTAAGTTAAAATAAATAAATTAAACTAAAATATAATCAATTTGAAGTCATTAATATTTTTTTTTGAAACTTTGAAGCCATTAATTAATATGTCCATGATACACAAAAAAAAAAACACAAAAGACGATGAATATTTATTGAAAGGAGCTCATGAAAATTTAATGTCATATTAAATTATTCAAACAACCACATATTTAAGAGAAAAAAGTTTAAGAAATACAAAAATAAATATGTAAATTCATAATGAAAAGTGTCACTATATAGAAAATAGATTTATGAAAAGATATTGACGTCAGATTTGCGGTCACATATGAAAGGAAAAAAATTAAAAAAATAATCCCATGTTGCGGTTTGGCAACAAATCTTGAATAATTTTACACATTTAGGAAAAATTAATGAATGAGAGCGTTACGTCGGACGCAACAGACCTTGGTTTCTTTACGTATCATAAAATGACGCATGTCACCCCATGCGGCCGCCACCCCAACCGTATTATCTGGCACACAATTCAAATCAGTGATCTTTCTCATTTTCCTTTTTTTTTTTTTTTGAATTTAATCTTTCTCATTTTCAATATTCTACAAATCTATTCACCACATTCACTGTTTTTTTTTTACCCATTTGCCTAAATCTCATCGTAATCTTCTCTCACGCTATAAATAAGTCCCTTCTTTTTTATTTTTTCTTTAACACTTGGTAAGTGCACAAAGGGGAGTCGAAAATGGCCACTGCAGAAGAAAATGATGCTAGCGGTTCCGAGGCTTTTGGGTTCTTGATTTTAAGGCCTGAAAATGGTGGGGTTTTGGACTTGCTGAGGTTCTTGGTGTTTGATAACCGAGAATGTGGCGCAAAGTTTATCGAAAGACGTGAATTTGGTGAAGAGAGTTTAGGTGTTGATGGTAGTACTATTACTCTTAGAGATGTTGGTGGCGTGAAGCCCGACCACAGATGGGTCATCGTGGTGTCTATTATAGTGAGAAAGATCATTAAAGTTCTTGGGAAACCCATGGAATGGATTGGTTACGTTGTGGAGTTTCTTCTGAACCTTTTGTCTCTCAATGGTAACTTTATGGGATTAATAAGAAAAATTCTTCAAGGTTTGATGCTAAGCTTATGAACCCTTGATCTTTTCTTACATTGTTTTTATCATTTATGGTGTTTTTGTTTGTTCTATGATAGCTCATAGCTGTGTTAGAATGTGGAATGCATTGCAGAGAAATTACCTAATTATTATATGTTAGGAGACTTGAATTTTATGCCGGTCAACAAATATATTCACGAATCTACGTCCAAATTCTTTTCGCTAGCTTTAGATAAAAGGACAAACATGTATTATATTGCTGGCATGGGTATAGAACGGAGACTTGTGGTGTTGAGAAATTGGAAGTTGGTGTTGAATATTGTTTTGACTCAATCTTGACCAATAAATAACAGATTTATGGTTAATGAAGTGGAAATGGATTGATTAAATGAATTTAATTCACGAGTAGATGAGCTTAGTGTATTTAATTCTCGGAATCAATTTTCTGGAGAATGATTTGATTAAGTCAGAAATTTGAAAGATGACATCGTCCAAAATAATCTATACTGAGAAAAATTTGCATCTTTTTTATAAATTCATACCAACCTATTGAATCGTTTTCCTTTTGATGTAAAAGGTTGATACATGTAACTAACCATTCGGTTAAAATATCAAAATCTGTTTGTTCTTGATTAAAAGGAATTGCGAAGAGCCCAACATGAAATTAATGAACGAACAAGGGTAGAGGTATAAAGTCACCATCTTACATTGCGAAATAAGGTTAATAAATCATATTTGCGTAGTTTTTAAAGATATTTTAGAGTAAAAATCAAGAGAAGCTTCACTATTGTGAACTCCGGGTGATTTTTTGACCAGCCAATTCAACAAGCTACAAATTTTGTCCATGGAAGATTGTCATATTCTAAAATCATTGTATGCGTTGTAAAATTGTTTTTTTTTAAAAAAAAAAAATTAAGTTTATCTCTTGCGTCAATTTTCAATCCATGTTATGCTCAAATTATTTTTGTTATTTCCAAACCGTGTCTAATATTTTCAATACATAGACTAGAAATTCTATGTGAAATATAAAATTCTTGGCTTCGAGACATGTTTCATGACTTCTGTCCTGCTTTATACAGGAAGTGTGATAATGCCAAAAAGAGGCTCGGAAACATTCATTAGTGTCATCGGACATATAGATGGACGTATAGACCTATACAACATTGAGATGTTGCCCGATGCTGAGAGGAAAAATTGGATAACGGATATTGGAAATCGGGCTCTGATGGATCTATGTATGATGGCTTCAAAACTGGCTTATGAGAATGCTAAGGTTGTTCGAAATGTTGTAAATCTACATTGGAAGGTTGGATCCCTCGCCCAAAAATCTTTCTTGTAAATAATTGAGTGATACTCATTTATTGGTAATAACATATATGATCTTGTGTATTTGTTTCCAGATGCATTTTGTTGAATTCTACAACTGCTGGAATGGTAAGAAATAATAAACATAAACTCGATAGTTTCATATTAAAATAATTTCTGATATCTCATGATTGTTCCACCCGGTTTTTTGCATCAGATTATCAGAAAGAGAGGTCCACCCAAGTTTTCATCATGTGTGACAAGCCAATAGATGCAAATCTGATACTCATCAGTTTTCGTGGAACAGAGCCGTTCGATGCCGATGACTGGATCACCGATTTCGACTACTCTTGGTACGAGATACCAAAACTGGGAAAAGTTCATATGGGTTTTTTGGAGGCCTTAGGTTTGGGTGATAGAGTTAACCCCTCCACGTTTCACCAACAACTACAAGAAAAAGGCATATACCCAACTTTTACAGAAGAGCCTAATGATGCTAAGAAGAAGCTAATACCAGAAATGGTAGAGATGACAGCATACTATGCTGTCAGAGGTAAACTCCATGACTTACTAAAAGAGCACAAGAATGCACAATTTGTGGTTACAGGGCATAGTTTGGGAGGGGCCTTGGCTATATTGTTCCCAACCGTTCTTGTCCTACATGAGGAGACGGAACTGATGCAGCGTTTATTGGCTATTTACACATATGGACAGCCAAGGGTGGGTAACAGAAAGTTGGGACGGTATATGGAAGCTCATCTAGAACATCCTGGGGCCAAATACTTCAGGGTTGTATACTGCAATGATCTTGTTCCGCGATTACCTTATGACAACAAAACCTTCTTGTACAAGCATTTTGGCATCTGCCTGTATTATGATAGCCTCTACAACGAGCAAGTAAGAATCACCAACTCTCCTACTTAGTTTCTATGGAACCTTGAAGCATAACTCTTGATGCATCTACATTATATTGATGATGTGCAGATTCTTACAGAAGAGCCCAACAGAAATTACTTCGGTATGCTATTCCTAATTCCAGAGTATCTGAATGCTGCATGGGAATTGTTCAGAAGTTTCATACTTGGTTGCGTGCTTGGACCTGAATATAGAGAGAGCTGGGAATCATTTTTGCTGAGGGTAGTAGGACTAGGACTCCCAGGACTCTCTGATCACAGCCCACTAGATTACGTGAACTCGGTACGCCTTGGAAGGTTGCGATCCATCTGATCGATATAACACATTGAAACGAGTTCAATACCAGACCGGACAGAAAATATTTTTTTTATGAAGTAGTTGTTTAACCAGGTAGATGGTGGTGGCTATTTGATGTTTTCAACATTAATGTACCAATAATTGGGGTTTGTCCCAAGAATACATTTATTATTTCCTTGATTTGCTGGGTTTTGAATATTGTTATGCTCATCTCCGGCTTATTCTTTACACCATCCGATTCATTTCAAGGATTTTGATGACTAAAAGTTATATACTAGCTATGAGGTCGAGCAAATCATCTATTGCATCCATACAATTATATAATTAAAGAATTGATTTGTATGATCCATTTTCTATAAATTTAACGACTTGCACGCGAGTTTTACATATTTTTTTAAAAAAAATTCTTAAAAATTCCGGGTTGAATACACAATTGTAAGTAATTGTTGGATTAATTAAGTTTTTGGTATGTTAATTAATTAAATTTTGGTATGTAAATAAATATTAACGCAAAAATTGTGTTCAGTCAAATTGAACTGGATAACTGAACTAAAATAATTAAGTCTAACTAAATTGTATTACTAAACTGGATAAAGATTTAGGTCGTGACTGAATAATCGAATGGGCGAACTGAACTTTAACTTATTTTTTGAGTTATATAAATCCTTGTCAAAATCGAAGAACATCAGTCTATCTCAGAATTACAGTTGGATTTGGACAAAGTTTTTCGTACTTCACCGAATTTAAGTAATCCATAACCATTACATATTGTATTATTGCCAAAAAAAACAACTGATGACGCGGACAAAGACAGATTTAACAGAGAATATTTTTGGGACGACTAATTTTTTTATTTCAGTGACGGTTATTTCAAATTTCTATAAATAGAAGGAAAATGAGTCAGGCTACCAACTTTTGTTATCTGTGCTATTGTGTGAACTTCTAGTATTCAAGAGCCTAACTAATCAAAGCAATCAAGTATTAACTGTAGCGATTCAACCCGGATCCACTACTAATCAGAGAATTAAAGCTTAATTAAGCATGCAATTTACATTAATCAGAATACAATATGGAAAGCTTAAATAAATGTTGACCGGAAGAATACAACCGGTTAAATAAATTCGATATACAACCCCATCGAATAAATCTTACCAATAATAAAACCTACAACTAATCTTGTTGTCCTCTCTGGTCACCGACTACTCCAAGTCGCTGGGTGTACTACCTATACCTGCACCTGCCCCATCAAATGGGGTGTCCAGACATACAGAAAACACTGGACGTGAGTGACTACGCTCAGTACGGAAGCAATGATATATAAACATATATGCAACATGTAAATGGATTTAAAACCCTAGTAAAACAGTCTGCTCAGGGGCGCCAATAAATATACAGTACCGTGATGGAAAGCTAGTCCGCGGGGTACTCGTATACTCCCCTATCACTGTAGCGTCATCCCCGCCGTCGCGGCGCGTCTCCCAGTGATATACAAAACCGTGGGGGGCTGAGCCTCCCCAATACACTCGACTCACTTCTCTCGAGATGCAGTCTGGTATAAATCATGCATGTGCTAAAACAGTAAAACATGGTATAAACAAAGCACATACAAATGCAACATATAAGATCATATATCATGCTGGCCATCTCAGTCGGTACTTACGTATCTCACTAAGGTAGTCCTAAGAGCATCCATCTAGGTTCCAAGCCTACCACCCATCACTACAAGTTTACAATGCAAAATACTCATGCATCACTAAAAATGCTCTAAAAGCCTTAACAGCCCCAAAACTTATGCACAACTCCGCAATAGCTCCGCTACTGCTCCGGACACTGTTCGCCAACTCCTATTCTTAAATAAGAGCCCCCAAAGCCCTTAAAATGAGCTAGAATGAGAGAGAAAGGAATTGGAAATAAGCAAGGAAATGAGCTATCGGACCCCATATTTATAGACATTGATCGGAACCTTTGATCGCACGTTCGGAGCTTTCGATCCGATCGGAGCATCCGATTCCCTGCTTCCAAACCCTCTTAGCCAACCACGTGTCAAGCAATGTATGGTTTCCGACAGCCAATCAAAGCCTCCGATCACCTCTTCGGAGCTTCCGATATTCTTGAAGTCATTGCTTTCATAATATTTCCGACATCTGGCCCTGTATCCGATCGGAGCTTCCAATATGAGTTCGGATCTTCCAAACTCAACAGAGTCTCCGAACATGGAACAATGGCTCCGATCTTGTTCGGACCTTCCGAACTGTGTTCGGAACCTCCGATCTCTCCGAAGACTCGGGAATCCTTTCGGCTATTTTCGAGTGTTCTGGATCCATTTCAGAACTCCTTAGACCCATTAAGAAATCTCTTAATCATGTTTTACTTAATCAAAACATGTTTACTCGAGTAATTACCATTTATTCATTAATTCTGGATACGGGTCACTACACTAACTCTTCAAAGTTTATTCAAATTATTGAGGATCAATTTTGTGCCAAGAATTATCTGAAAAATTTGTTGAAAAGTAAACTGATCATGTTGTAAAGCAGTATGCTAGAAGTTTCAGTTAGGCAGTGTTAACACTTAAAATGAACTAAGATTTTACAAGATTTGTAACTTCCAAAGTCTTCTAGTAAATATCATTTCCAAAAGGAAGAGGGGTGGACATAGGAGTTATTCAAATCACCGAACTATGAACATCAATAAATAAATTTATGTCAATTAATTTCAGTCAGACTATCTTATTTTCATATGCAAGCCAATTATCAAGGGTTCTATCTTTAGTAACTTGTACCCTTATTTAAGATAATTAAATATTAAACACGATTAAGGGTTACTAACTAAACAAATCAAAGGATTAAATAAGATTAAAATATTAATTCTGGACGTTGAATTCATTTTAGAGATTGGAAGATCTGAAGACTCGTTCGGAAGTACCGAACCAAGCCCTTGTTCATATTCGGAAGTAGGGTAGTTCGGAAGATCCGAACCCCTACTTTGGAAGCAATGAAGTGTACATGGTTGGTTCGGAGGCTGAGAAAAACTCGGAGACCACCACGTTCTCGAGTTGTTCTACCTGACGAGGATAATGTCGATTCATACCTTTGATCTTGATTCAAACATCTGAAATCTTTAAAAACTCTGGCAATTGCTGATCAACACAAGGCTAGTCAAATATGCCATCAAATTCTGCTTATTATTAGATCAAGCTTTTTTTAATTCAATCCTGATCTTAACATCTTGCCGACTCAAATTCTTCGACTTGAGCTCGATACTCTTTAATTCCAATCTGACATACATTGATATAAACCTCAATATCAACTCTCAATATCATTTCAATCTTCTCAAACTTATTCAACTTCAAATCTTAATCAAGTGACTGGAATTCAAACCGGCGGTGTAACGATTCGAATTCGATAAATTCAAAAGCATAAACATCATATAATAAATCATGTAAACTCATAATCATCACCACTTCAACAGAAATACACGTTCAACACAGCCCCCAAAAATTTAGAATTGAGAAAAATCTTTCAAAAATCATAAACATGTTCAAACGACGATCTTTTCTCGATCCGTTTGAGATATACTATCGTCGTATATACTAGAACATGATTATTCAATCAAATCTTAATTCTAACAATATCATAAAATTCAAACATGGTAGAACTTCTTCAAACTTATGTCAAAACGTAGCACGCAGAGCTGTGATCGCAAATATACGATCAATCAAAAATTCTATCGGGCGGATTAATTTCTACCGAAACTTGAAATGTTGAAAATGGCTAAGTAAATATTTCATCCTCCTTCTCGGCCACTTTCTGAATGTGGGAATGATATTTACACGTGTATACATGCTTTACACAATATAAATCCCACTTGCATGAAAAATTGTAGTTTAGTCCCAAAGCTTGTGCATAATTGCAAATCAGTCCCCGAACAAGCGATTTAATTCAATTTCAATTCTAAGTAATTTAAGAATAGTAGAATTTAATTCTAAACTCTAAATATTCTCAAATTAAATATTTTCGAATTAAAATTAAATTATTTCGGACCTTATCGCATTTTAGTCCTTAAACTTCTCAATATTTGCAAATTAGTCCCTGCTCGAATATCATCCTCAAAATAAATTCTTCGAATATCCAAACTCATAATTGAAATCTTAAATCTCATAAATAATCAATTCAAATATTCTAATCTTTTAATTTAATAATTTCGGATATTAAAATCTTAAAATCCGTAAATCCTCAAATTAAATATTTACGACCCGAAATTTAAATCTCTAAGTCCATAAATTCTCAAATTAATATTTTTTCATATTCGCAATTTAAATCTCAAATTTTGTAATTAATAAATTAATATTTTTGGGCCTTACAAATAGTGACTGCTATTCCTATTTCTGTTGTTGGTCCAAGCTCAGTCATGCCGGATTTTGTAACTAATCCAAAGAAACAACTAACTCCCCCTGAAGAGCCAGTATCACTCAACATTAATTCTGTCTTGAAAACTGCCACCACATAAATTGAGTAGACTACAACAGCTGATAGTAGCCAAGTATTGGAAATTGAAGTGGAAGAAGAACCTTCCATGTTCAAAGAACAGATGCCAGTGTTTGAAGTTACAACTTAATATGAAGTCACTTCTCGAGAACGCGTCGACTTGAAGTATGAATTACATCAGTCAAGAATTGAGCCAGAAATTGAATAATTGGAAGAAGTTGACACTGAAAAAAATTGAGGAAATAGAAACTAAAACCAAGCAAGATCAAAAATCTGAAGAAGTTGAACACAAGGAAATTGAGGAACCAAAAGAACTAGATACAACTGGTGATCAAATCAAAAATTCTGAAAAGGAACATAGACAAGAAACTGAGACTGAACAAGGTGAACAAGCAACCGAGAAAGCAAGGGATGAATCAGAAGGTTTGATGAATAAGGCAATGAAAACTGAGCAAGAGAAAGACCATGAGACTCACACAGAGCAGCAGGTCACACTGATGAAACAGATACCAGACAGCGCTCGACTGAACCTGAAGTTGAGAAGTTTTCAGTGGAAATAGAGACTGATGACATTCTTCTACAAAAGGGAAAGAAAATAAGCACAGGGAAGGCTTGACCATCTGGCACAACTTCAAATCAGTCTGATGAAGAGATGTCTGAGGATGCCTACTCTCCTGGCTTAGATGCTATTTTGGACACAATTGAAGTTACTTTGTCAGCTCTTACTATGATTGTTCATCCATGAGGACAGAGCAATCTTAGAATAATCTTCATGTTGGCAGTCTAGTAGATTTCTTAACAAATGAGGTATGAAAACTTCAAATTCAGATCTCCAGACTTAGCAAAGCAATGGACACAGCAAATGCGATTGCTTCTTCCGTACCTCACTGATCCAAGCTCAAAAACAAATTGGTCATAAAATTGATGTGTTGGTGCTGACTTCAAAGACTTCAAGAATACCATCGCAGATAACTTCATCTCCCTCACTACTTCGAGATCCTTGATAAGTTTGGAAGTATCTATTAGCTTAGTTAAGGTTCTTAGAATGATATATGTGATATGGTATATATTTGAGTATAGACTTGGATACTAGGTTTTTCACCTAGACTTAACCTATAGAGGTATGTAAGTACTGACGGAGATACCCAGCTGAGTATGCATCTTATGTGTTGCATTTTATATGTCATGATATGCATGTATTACTGTTCATATGTTACATGTCCATGTATCACGTTGAGCCAAATCTTCTTTGAGATAGCAATGTTTAGAAGGGTTGATCATCCCTAGTTTGTGGACGATTGGACATCATGAGTCACATGGCCGACGGGCATGGAGGGTTGTGATGTTTTCAAGATATGTCCAGATCCACGTCCGGATGATTGTGCTAGTTATCCAGAGAGGTATTTCCGAGTTGGTACTATGCACTCTAGCACCTCCATGAGCATTAGTTTTCTCTGTTGATCTAGTTACCCAGTTCATGTCATATACATACACATATAAGTTTGTATACTCATATTTATTGTACTTAACGTTAGTGCTCACGTCCTTGTTTTCATCTTGGACACCCCATTTTGCGAGGCACGCCTCAAGTTGGATAACGCAGGCAGGAATAAGCCCCGAGGCGAGGAGCAGCGCCGTTGAGTTGCTCGTTAATTGGTTTGGTTGTTTTATTTGGGATTGTATTTGATACACTTATTCAATATGGTTGTACCTTAACCAATATTATAACCGATTTTTTTGAATTTGGGTTGATGTATTTTAGTTTCTGCTGATTTATCTGATTATTGTTAATTAATATATAATTTCATGCTTAGGATTTGATTTAGTAGGTAATTTCGGTGCGGGTCACTACATTTATGGTATCATTGCATACATTAGATTTTTGGTATATAGAACCTTCCGTTGGGGTTGATTTTCGTTGTGTCTTGTAGATGGCAGGACGAGATAACGAGAGCAGTCACGAGAGTGTGGGCCGATGGGGTGATGATGAGGGCCGCAATCGCCACCGAGAGCATCGACACCATCACCACGAGGGTCGTCATCACTTTGACATGCATAGGTTCATCCAAACGGGAACTAAGATACTGGTAGGCGGAGAGTCAGTTGAGGTGAAAGAGGATTGGTTGGAGCGCATTGAGGGTTGCTTTCGAGTGTTCAACACTATTGAAGAACAACTCCTAGAGGCCGTGAATTTCCTTTTGGAAGGCCATGTTCGCAAATGGTAGAAATATGTTTCTACTCCACTACTACTTGAGTGTAACAAATTCATTACAAGAACTATAAAAATAAACTTCAAGTGTAAATAGGAATTGATTTCAGAAAACAAATAAAGAAGAGAAATAATTCAACATGCGAAAATGTATATGAAACTAATTTTTTTGAAGATAATTCGTGTCAATAATGTAAAAAAAAAAATGTATAACATAACTACTTGATTTTGGTAACATTTGGGTTAATAAGAATTAACACAATCTAATGCAAGGGTAATTCATATAATATTGGTTACTGGTATATCAAATCAGAATGACAAGGATAATTTTTCAAGAATTAAGGATGGACGAACATTTTTAAATATGTAGATATTTATAAATGACACGATTTTTTCTATGAAGTCACTATAATTTTGTTCTAAGTCATTTATATTTTTAATCATTATTATTCGAAATCAACTCCATATATGAAATCTGCATCCGTCACAAATATGATGATTACAATTTAATTAAATTTAATTTTTAGATTGATATACATTAATTTAAAATAGATAAAAAAAAAATTATACCTCACTTTGAACATTTTATGTTGAAGCTCCTGTCGATCAATCGCATAAATTTGTCTTGTCTCTGCAATCGAATAGAAGAAATTCTTCACAAGAAAGAAATTTCGAACAGAGGAATAGGAGAAAAGGAAACCACTCATCAGGATTCTATACTCGTTGAATTCTTTCTCTATAAAATACGAAGTGAGAACTTCATTAATGTCACCAAGACTCTAAGAAAAACATTCTTTACAAGAATTCTTTCTCACATTTAAGCTCTAAGAAAAACATTCTTTGCAAGAATTATTTCTCACATTTACGCTCTTCATTTATTTCCTCATTTTAAGGAGTACTTGCTCAAGCCACAACTTTAGGGTTCTTATAAGATCTATTTCATAGATCATTAGTGCCAATTATTAGTCTCTCGTTTTCTTACTTCTTCACTCATACTAGAAGATGGTGCTTTGGTGTGTGTTGTTTGTAGATGATATTATTTTGGTGAAACAGACTCGTGTAGGAGTAAATGTCAAGTTTTAAAAGTGGTGAGAAAGGTTGGAGCTTTGAAGAGAAATATTTTAGATTTATTTAGAGCAACGACAATATATACTAGTGACAGAAGCTGTAGTAGCCCGGTTCTATTTTACAAGATTAAGTGATTTTAAACATGTTAAAAAATGACATATAATTTTAAAAGTGTCAAAACATGTTTAAGGAGTCCTTATTTGGTGAAACTAAGTGGAAAATCAGATCCGAAACGTCCAAAAATGATAGGAAAGGTCCCGGGGATCTCAGACAGTCCAGAAGAAGCCAAACGAGAATGTTGCATCCGAAGCAGAACGTTGCGTCCGATGCCGAACGGACGCAACGAACCACCAACGGACGCAACATTCCCTGTCAGGGACAGATGTTCGATTTTCATGAAATTGGATCGACGTGAGGCATGACAGGTGGAGAACGGACGCAACGTTCCTAGAACGGACGCAACGTTCCTAGAACGGATGCAACGTTCTCCGCCTATAAATAGGGTTCCGAGAGCCACATTTTCACACCAAAATCATCTCTTCTCTCTCGGTTTCTGCTTAGTTTTAGGGGTTTTGGGGTGTTTCCAGCCTTCCTAGGCTTGTTCTGGAGGTTGGCAAGGCACTCCGGGGTTGCTACGAAGAGGTGCCCAAGTTCTGGGGCAGTCGTCATCAGCGGGCTGACGACGGACGCAGGTATAGCTTTAACTCCTTATAGTAAATAGGGAGTATGCTATAGCGTAGTTAAGGCTTTTAGAATAAGATTATAATGCATTAGTACTTTGCATTGTAGTGCGGATTATAGGCTTGGACATAGTGCTGGTCTAGCTTGCCTAGTTTATGAGGTACGGAAGTATTATTCGAGATATCCAGATTGAGTATGCATGTATTATGTGTTTGCATGGATTATGTGATTGCATATTTTATATGCCTTTATATACAGCATGTCATGAATGTATGTTGCATACATGAGCATATTGAGCCTTTACCTTAGAGGTATCCTGTAGTAGGGCGCCCACCCTACGAGTTTGTGGATGGTTGGATACATAAGTCTTGTATTAGGTCACCGTGATGGTTGGACACTTGTACTAGTATCAGGTCACCATTATCCACTAGGTATATGAGTCACCTCCTGAGGCAACGGCGCAGCATGCTATATACCCTGGGCCTGGTCTTTGAGCATGTTTCTTGACCTGAGAGTCTTGGTATCCAATTCACTTGCATACATGCACACATAACACCGTATAGTCATACTCTCGTACTGAGCTTATCATGTTAACGTCCCATACTTTGTTTTATCTGGACATCCTATTCCACGGGGCAGGTCTGCGGCTGGACGATGCGGGTGGTTCCAGGAGGGCTTAGACGTTGGATGACCAGCAGGGCTTTGTCTAGGCTTTTGTTTCAGTTGTATTTGGGTTAATACACTGGATTTTATTCGATATGGTTGTAAAAAATATTTTATTGTTGTTTAAGTTTTTCGCTGTTTAATTTTTGATTTATTTAATTAAGTTAAATGCATGCTTAAGCATTTGATTAGTAGGTAATCACGGTGCGGGTCACTACATTTATGGTATCAGAGCATGCATAGTAATCTTGGGATGTAGATTGTTGGAATTGGGTTTAACCTTTAATCATCGTGTAGATGGCTGGTCATGGTGACGAGAGTAGTCATGGAAGCATAGGTGGACGCTGGGGTGATCAGGACGATCGAGAACATTGTTGGGGCCATCATCACCATCACCATGATGATCGCAGGCGTTTCAGCATGCATAGGTTTATGCAGATGGGTCCAAAACCTTTAGTCGGAGGAGAGTCACCGGAGGATGCGGGGAACTGGCTACGACATATGGAAGTTTGTTTCCGGGAGTTCCGATGCACTGAGGAGCAGCGGATGGATACTCTTGATTTCCTGGTCGAAGGACGAGCTCGGAAGTGGTGGGATTCTACTTCTGCCCCTTTTATTGCAGCCCGAGGAGTTGCTACCTGGGATGAGTTCCGCATGGCTTTTCAAAAGCTGTATTTTCCTCCTGCTCCCCGACAGATGAAGACAATTGAGTTGCTGGGCTTGCGACAGGGATCGATGTCGATCGAGGAATACCAGTTGAAGTTCTTTGAGTTACTGCCCTATTGCCCCCATATTTCTGATAGCACAGAGGCGAAGTATAATCTGTTCCTTCAAGGCCTAAATCCGAAGATTCATGGCCAAGTTGCTGTGGGAGATAACATGACTTACGAGGGATTAGTGAGCCGATGTCACCAGGCAGAGGACAGAATCCGCCGTAACAGATCCTTCTACTCATCTAGACCCGCGAGTTCCTTGGGTCCCCGTGCTCAGTCATTCAAGAAGTCTAGTTCTACTTCTTCTTCCTCAGGATCAGGGGAGGTGATGTGTTTCGGCATAAAGAATCAAGGTCCTTGCAATCATTGTGGTGGGAATCATCCTGCCAACAGGTGTCGGAAGGTTTCAGGGGCGTGTTTTCGATGCGGGGAAATTGGCCACCTGAAGAAGGATTGTCCACAGGCCAAGGGAGCTGGTTATGGTTCTCAGGCTTCAGTGCAGCAGAGGCCACAGGGACAGTCGACAGGGGGTTCTAATTTGAAACCTCGTACTTCCAGTCAAGTGTTTGCCTTGAGACATGATCAGGCGGTGGATGAGAATGAGAAAGTTATAGCAGGTACGTTCTTGTTATTTGATATACCTGCTTTTGCACTCATTGACACTGGTGCATCTCATTCTTTCATATCTGCACATTTTGTTAAGAGATATAAGTTGCCATACATTTCACTAGACACAGTGGTTGTTGTTTCTACCCCGATGGGTCAGTCTGTATCGGCTAAGCATCTAGTGATGGGTTGCCCTTTAGAGTTCGAAGGGAATGTCTTGATGGTGAATCTCATGATATTAACAATGGAGGATTTCGATTGCATTTTGGGAATTGATGTGTTAACTACGTATCGAGCTTCAGTGGATTGTTACCAGAGATTGGTAAAATTTCATCCGGTTGGCGATGATAGCTGGTTCTTTTATGGTGAGGGAGCGCGACCTCAGATGCCATTGGTATCAGCTTTGAAAGCTTGTCGAGCTTTGGAATCTAGCGCGGAAGGCTACCTCATCTATGCAGTTGATAAATTCGCTGGAAGTGTTGTTATAGAAGCTATTCCTATTGTGAATGAATTTCCAAATGTATTTCCAAATGAGATTCCAGGATTTCCTCCAGTGCGTGAAGTTGAGTTTGGCATAGTGCTGATGCCAGGTACTTCGCCTATTTCTCGAGCACCGTATCGTCTGGCTCCGTCAGAGATGCATGATTTGAAGCAGCAGCTTCAGGATCTGTTGGACAAGGGTTACATTCGTCCTAGTGTTTCTCCTTGGGGAGCACCTGTTCTGTTCGTGAAGAAAAAAGATGGGTCTATGCATCTGTGCATTGACTATCGCCAGTTGAATAGGGTAACAATCAAGAATAAGTATATTTTGCCTCGTATAGATGATCTTTTTGATTAGTTGCAGGGTACTTCAGTCTACTCGAAGATTGATTTGAGATCGAGATATCATCAGATGCAAGTCCGAGATCAAGATATAGCCAAGACAGCATTTAGAACCAGGTACGGGCATTATGATTTCTTAGAAATGCCATTTGGGTTGACTAATGCACCGGCTGTATTCATGGATCTGATGAATCGAGTATTCCGAGAATTTTTGGACAAGTTCATTGTTGTATTTATTGATGATATCTTGGTGTATTCACATGATGTGAATGAGCACGCATATCATTTGAGGCTGGTGTTGCAGACTCTGAGGAATAGACAGTTGTACGCTAAGATGAGTAAGTGTGAGTTTTGGATGGATCAGGTGGTATTTTTTGGCCACATTATATCAAGGGATGAGTGTCTGTAGATCCGAGCAAGATTGAGGCAGTAATGAAATGGTCGCGTCCAACAAAGGGAGCTGAGATCCGTAGTTTTCTGGGTCTAGCAGGATATTATCGTCGTTTTATCGTGAATTTCTCGCAGCTAGCTCGACCTTTGACACAACTTACTCGAAAGGGCGTAAATTTTGAGTGGTCCTCAGAATGTGAAGAAAATTTTTGTAAACTTCGTAGACGGTTGACTTTTGCGCCTATGTTGGCTTTACCGTCTGGGTCTGGAGGGTATGTAGTGTACACGGATGCTTCTCTTCAGGGACTGGGATGTGTCCTGACTCAGAATGGGCATGTGATTGCATACGCCTCTAGACAGTTAAAAGTTCACGAAAATAACTACCCAGTCCATGATCTTGAGTTATCAGCTATTGTATTTGCGTTGAAAATCTGGCATCATTATCTTTATGGAGAAAGATTTGAGATCTTCACAGACCACAAAAATCTCAAGTATTTGTTTACTCAGGCAAAATTGAACGTGAGACAGAGACGTTGGATGAATTTGCTTAAGGATTATGACTGTGAAATTAAGTACCATCCAGGAGCTGCTAATCTCAATGCTGATGCTTTAAGTCGCAAGGTGCAAGTGTCTGCACTACAGACTTGTTCTGTGGCAAGTGCAATTGAATATTGTTGTTTTTCTGGGTATACCTTCAAGCATAAGAAAGGTATGCAGAGTATCCAGATGTTTGCGATCTTATCTGAGCCTGCTTTGTATTCTCGGATTCGAGACGCTCAGATGGCTGATCCGAAGACCCAGCGTTTGGCTCGTTTAGCCAGGGATGATAGTTCGTCTAAATTCCACTATCAGTCAGATGGTTTTCTTTGTTTATCTGGTCGTATTGTTGTTCCAGAGGATGATACTTTGAGGGAGGAGATTTTATCCCAGGCTCATCGTTCTAAGTTGAGTATTCATCCGAGGAGAAACAAGATGTACAAGGATTTGTATACTAGGTTCTGGTGGAAATGAATGAAAAGAAGTGTGTATCTATATGTTTCTAGATATTTCGTGTGTCAGCAGGTCAAGGCAGAGCACCGACGACCTGGAGGGTTGCTTCACAGTTTACCTATTCCTGAGTGGAAATGTGAGTTGATCACGATGAACTTCGTGACCCATTTACCGGTGAGCTCGAGGAATTGTGATGCTATCTGGGTTGTGGTGGACCGACTCACCAAGTCAGCAAATTTCATTCCTTATAATCGGGACTACAGTTTTGACAGGATGGCACGGTTGTACATCCAGGAGATTATTCGATTGCACGGAGTTCCTGTGAGAATTGTCAGTGATCGAGACCCCAGGTTTACTTCCAGGTTTTGGGGGAGTCTTCAGCGCGCTATGGGTACTAATCTTAGCTTGAGTACATCATATCACCTAGAGACTGACGGACAGTCAGAGCGCACGATCCGTACTCTTAAAGACATGTTGCGAGCATGTTCTATGGATTTTGGTCCAGCATGGCAAGATCAGTTGCCATTGATTGAGTTTGCGTACAACAACAGTTACCATCGCAGTATTGGGATGGCTCCGTTTGAGGCGTTGTACGGGCGACGATGTCGTACTCCACTGTTCTGGGAAGAAGTGGGGGAGCGACAGGTTGAGGGACCAGAGTTAGTACATCAGGCTATTGATATTGTTGGACAGATCAAGAAGAGAATTAAGGTTGCGCAG